>NC_045616.1:55226207-55533207 GCF_009829155.1 Mustela erminea | reverse complement strand
CTATGGGTCCTGATGATATGATTTCTATTCTTTAGTTTTTCAAGGTTCCCTATTATCTGAGGTTTTCTGAGTATTACAGCATTGCAATCTGACAACGTCTAGTAAAAAACACTCCCTATTTTTCTCCCTCCATCTCCAAATCTGTGTTATCCATTTTAGTGACTGGTTTGACACACAGTTGCTGGAAAACCGAACTCATCTCTGCTCTTTATTCTCCTTTATCGTCCAAGCCAATCCTTTTAAGTCCTGTCTTCTCCACCCTTTCACCTCTGTCTTCACTTCCAGAGCATACTCAGGCCTCCTCAGCTCATGCAACTTTAATCTCTGTCTCTTCTGCTTCCCATTTGTCTTTTACATATTGTCAGAAATAAATTTTCAAAATTCACATACGACTGTAATAATCTTCCACTTAAATTTTATCAAGGACACTCCATTTATTATAAACTCCTGAGCCTGGCATTTAGGGATGTTCATAATTTTACGTGAAACTATTTTTTCAGACTTCTGTGCAATCGTTCCTCTGGATATATCCAGTATTCTAATCCCCCCGACTCATTAGCAGTTTACACAGCACACACACTTACTTACAAGCCTTTATTCAGGGCTGCTATTAGGAATGCCCTTCCTCTCTTCTGCCTCTTAGGTTCCTATAATTACCTAGGAAAACTGTGAATTCTCCTCAGCTTCCCTTACCAGCTCCCAAACCTGCTTAAGTAAAATCAATCCCTGTCTTTCTATTTCTTCCACATCTATTTAAAATCTCTATTATAAAGATGGTCTTTCCTTTTTTCTACTTTCTTTTTTTCTTTGTTTTGTTTGTTTGTTTTTCCAGTTTGGCCAAGAAGTATTTAGTCTGGTATTTAACTCTCTTGCATTGAGCTCCCTGACTTGAACTCCGACGGTATCCTGAATATGTACATATATAGTGTGTGTACATAGATATCTAAAATTTCACTCAGCTTGGAAAAAAAGAGCACTGAGTAGCAGAAAGAATTTCCCTACCCAGGCATGTCATACAAATGTACACAGCAAGGTCTGGACAACCTTCTAAGTTTGGGGGCTTTTTCATCTCCTTGTCACTCCCCAGAGTAAACCCTCAGGATGTTCCCCTCTCTTAGATGCTCCCCTGAGAGCCCGGAGACTCTTATTCCTCAGGGTAATATAGCCACCCAATGCAGATTTAATAAATGTGCAAATAAATGACATTAAATGAAAAATAAAGCACCTTGGCCTCACTTCTTTTATGCTTTTCTCCCAGATGTGCACTGACCCATTACTTACATCAAACTTAGACTACAAATCTTTGCATTTATACATCTTTGGAGTTCTGTGAGTCAGACTTCACTTGAATAATTTTAAGAGGCTCCTGGGGGCAAAAGAGATGGAAAATTACATGTTCATCCAGAGACTAGATTACATCAATTATTATTACTGGGCTCTATTTTCCTGCTACCAGTCTCCCCTCTGTGACCATTTTTGTTACATAAATTTTCTATTACTATTATTTTTTTAATTTGTGAGTACTAAGTGTGCACTATGGTGCAGTACATGACATAAAGAATTCATCACTCTTTTTCAGGGTTTTGCAATGTAAGTAATCAAGTTCAATATTTAGGCATTAGTGTTATTTTATACACACACATATATACAAATATACACACTACACACACAAATATAAATGTCAATAAATGAACTGACTGAAAACCCATTTGCTAATACAAAATGATTTGTAGCTGCCTGATAAGGACAATTTAAAAGGAAGTATATGTGATAGCTCATAATTTTAAATTACAGTAATTTTTTTTTCTATTTCTATTTTTCGAATAGAATTCCAAAAAATTAAAGAACTTCATGGCACATTCTACAGATAGCCTTTGGCACCATTACCACATATTCTCAAAGTACCCTGCATATTATACAGTCTCCTCTCATAGTTTAAAGCTAGAAAATGTCTCAGGTGGACATATCAAAGTCATTTACCGAATAGCTGAAAAGAAGTAGTAAAGTAGTCCACATGAATTTCATGGAAATTAGATCTAGGTAGAATCAGAGTTATTAGAGGAAGAGTAATTGAATAATTAGTTAGTAAAACAAGAAAACACGCCATTTGGTGGAGATTTTACACCGTAAGTATGCTAGTGCAGGAGCTCATGACTGGTATATGTGCCAATGGCATGTTTTACTTTCGGTGACTAATAAATACGAAAGGACTTACTGCAGCCAGTTTAAGGGAGAAAAAGCAAGCTGTAGTGGTTGTAGGAGTAGATGGAGACAGAAAGAAGGCGCATCACCAGACTGGTGATCACAAAGCCAGATCCCTGGTTTTTTCTGCTATGGTTTCCTGAGCTAAAATCCAATCCTGCTGGAGGCCTAGCTGGTGACTACTGAGACACTGTGCTCTACTTACCTAATGCCCCTAGAAATCGGTGTCATATGCCTTCAGTACTTCATGTATTCTGAAAATGCCTCTATTTACAACATGAGGCAGCTAAAGGCAGGAGAACTAAGAGGTGAGAAGTTGAGACAGAAGAAGGAAATTAAAAAGTGGGGAAAGGATGGATGGAGGGAGAGAGTGGGGGAGTGAGCAGGAAGGCTGCGATACTGGGGGCTTGGGAGAATCCATCAAAGGAATTAAGGATGTAAAGTTACATTTGGGGGTACTGAGTTATTTTTATGACACAGATGATTGTCAATGTGTTTTTAACAAGTTTTGAAAATAACAAAAAATTACCTCCAAGGTATTTTTTTAATTGACTATTTTTGGATGAATTTTAGACTCCCGATAAACTTGTTCAGAAAGCACAAGGTTTTTATAAACCCCAACCCCACAAGCACAACCTCCCCACTATGGACATCCATGCCACAGTGGAACATCTGTTACAGTCAATAAACCTACACAGGCACATGATTGTCTAGATCTTTACACTGTTTCTGTCTTGCCTTTTCCTGAATGTCACACCGTGAGAATCATATAGTATGTAGCCTCTTCAAATATGTACTACTGTTTTATACAAGGAAAATATATGTATTCTTCTGAAACATTTTATTATTTCAATGTAATACTAATAAAATTTTATCCATATTATTCATCCAGCATGTATACCTGCTTCATACTTTTTATCTCCTGAAGGAATTGTAAGTATTAACTTTAGGTTGATCCATTCACTTTGAGGGATAGTTCACAAATATTATGGACAAATATTTTCTCTTGAATGTTTCAATCGACTCATAGGACAATCTTCCAATTTCTTTCTGAGGGGTACAAGACTATGGCCATCCTTATAGGAACCAAGTGGTAAGAGATAAGAAGTAGGGTCTCTCCAGTTAGTGCAACAAATTTTTCCTCGTAATTGCTCTGATTTTAGTATGTTACTTGGCCAGGCCTAGTGTTCTGAGACCACCTCTTCTAGGACACGAGTAGTTTTCCAGGACAAAAGCTTCCAGTCATCAGACATTAGAGGGGAGTTACCTGGCAGTATAAAATCAAGAATATGTATGGAAGATTCTGGTTTGTTCAGTCATCTTTCTATTTTCATCCCCTTCCCAGGGTACTTCTTCAATCAGAACTTTCTGCTAGGGGAACTCCATGAGATTTCCATGCTATTGACACTTAGTACTCAGTCTCCTCTCTTCTTGATCCACAAATGGTATCTCCAAAATGGAGTCATCCCTACCTGCTATTTTTTTCCTGTTTTCTTTACCTATGTGGGCTCATATTTTATTACTATTGTTGATGCTATGATTATTATTATTGCCATTATTGTGATTATTATGCAGTTTCTGTCAGTTAAGTAAAGGCTCTGGAAGAATTTGAAATAAATATGTTACCATATTCTTCTGATACTATTTTTAAAGAAAGATAAAGAAGACACTTTACTTTCTCTTTCTTTTTTTTTTTTTTATAGGTTTGGCAATTTTTTTTTAATTTTTTATTTTTTATAAACATATATTTTTATCCCCAGGGGTACAGGTCTGTGAATCACCAGGTTTACACACTTCACAGCACTCACCAAAGCACATACCCTCCCCAATGTCTATAACCCCACCCCCCTTCTCCCAACCCCTCCTCCCCCCAGCAACCCTCAGTTTGTTTTGTGAGATTAAGAGTCACTTATGGTTTGTCTCCTTCCCAATCCCATCTTGTTTCATTTATTCTTCTCCTACCCACTTAAGCCCCCATGTTGCATCACCACTTCCTTATATCAGGGAGATCATATGATAGTTGTCTTTCTCTGCTTGACTTATTTCGCTAAGCATGATACGCTCTAGTTCCATCCATGTTGTCGCAAATGGCAAGATTACATTTCTTTTGATGGCTGCATAGTATTCCATTGTGTATATATACCACATCTTCTTGATCCATTCATCTGTTGATGGACATCTAGGTTCTTTCAATAGTTTGGCTATTGTGGACATTGTTGCTATAAACATTCGGGTGCACGTGCCCCTTTGGATCATCACATTTGTATAGGGTAAATACCCAGTAGTGCAATTGCTGGGTCATAGGGCAGTTCTATCTTTCAACATTTTGAGGAACCTCCATGCTGTTTTCCAGAGTGGTTGCACCAGCTTACATTCCCACCAACAGTGTAGGAGGGTTCCCCTTTCTCCGCATCCTCGCCAGCATCTGTCATTTCCTGACTTGTTGATTTTAGCCATTCTGACTGGTGTGAGGTGATATCTTTGTGGTTTTGATTTGTATTTCCCTGATGCCAAGTGATATGGAGCACTTTTTCATGTGTCTGTTGGCCATCTGGATGTCTTCTTTGCAGAAATGTCTGTTCATGTCCTCTGCCCATTTCTTGATCGGATTATTTGTTCTTTGGGTGTTGAGTTTGCTAAGTTCTTTATAGATTTTGGACACTAGTCCTTTATCTGATATGTCATTTGCAAATATCTTCTCCCATTCTGTCAGTTGTCTTTTGATTTTGTTAACTGTTTCCTTTGCTGTGCAAAAGCTTTTGATCTTGATGAAATCCCAAGAGTTCATTTTTGCCCTTGCTTCCCTTGCCTTTTGCGTTGTTCCTAGGAAGATGTTGCTGCGGCTGAGGTCGAAGAGGTTGCTGCCTGTGTTCTCCTCAAGGATTTTGATGGATTCCTTTCTCACATTGAGGTCCTTCATCCATTTTGAGTCTATTTTTGTGTGTGGTGTAAGGAAATGGTCCAGTTTCATTTTTCTGCATGTGGCTGTCCAATTTCCCCAACACCATATCGAAGAGGCTGTCTTTTTTCCATTGGACATTCTTTCCTGCTTTGTTGAAGATTAGTTGACCATAGAGTTGAGGATCTATTTCTGGGCTCTCTATTCTGTTCCATTGATCTATGTGTCTGTTTTTGTACCAGTACCAGGCTGTCTTGATGATGACACCTTTGAAATAGAGCTTGAAGTCTGGAATTGTGATGCCACCCACTTTGGCTTTCTTTTTCAATATCCCTTTGGCTATTCGAGGTCTTTTCTGGTTCCATATAAATTTTAGGATTATTTGTTCCATTTCTTTGAAAAAGATGGATGGTGCTTTGATAGGAATTGCATTAAATGTGTAGATTGCTTTAGGTAGCATAGACATTTTCATAATATTTATTCTGTTCAGTTGTGGTAGTTTATATGTTTCTAGGAATGCATCCATTTCTTCCAGATTGTCAAATTTGTTGTCATAGAGTTGCTCATAGTATGTTCTTATAATAGTTTGTATTTCTTTGGTGTTAGTTGTGATCTCTCCTCTTTCATTCATGATTTTATTTATTTGGGTCCTTTCTCTTTTCTTTTTGATAAGTCTGGCCAGGGGGTTATCAATTTTATTAATTCTTTCAAAGAACGAGCTCCTAGTTTCATTGATTTGCTCTATTGTTTTTTTGGTTTCTATTTCATTGATTTCTGCTCTGATCCTTATGATTTCTCTTCTCCTGCTGGGCTTACGGTTTCTTTCTTGTTCTTTCTCCAGCTCCTTTAGGTGTAGGGTTGGCTTGTGTACCTGAGACCTTTCTTGTTTCTTGAGAAAGGCTTATACCGCTATATATTTTCCTCTCAGGACTGCCTTTGTTGTGTCCACAGATTTTGAACTGTTGTATTTTCATTATCATTTGTTTCCATGAATTTTTCAATTCTTCTTTAATTTCCCGGTTGACCCATTCATTCTTCAGAAGGATGCTGTTTAGTCTCCATGTATTTGGGTTCTTTCCAAACTTCCTCTTGTGGTTGAGTTCTAGCTTCAGAGCATTGTGGTCTGAAAATATGCAGGGAATGATGCCAATCTTTTGATACCGGTTGAGTCCTGATTTAGGACCGAGGATGTGATCTATTCTGGAGAATGTTCCATGTGCACTAGAGAAGAATGTGTATTCTGTTGCTTTGGGATGAAGTGTTCTGAATATATCTGTGATGTCCATCTGGTCCAGGGGGTCGTTTAAGGCCTTTATTTCCTTGCTGATCTTTTGCTTGGATGATCTGTCCATTTCAGTGAGGGGAGTGTTAAAGTCCCCTAGTATTATTGTATTATTGTTGATGTGTTTCTTTGATTTTGTTATTAATTGGTTTATATAGTTGGCTGCTCCCATGTTGGGGGCATAGATATTTAAAACTGTTAGATCTTCTTGTTGGACAAACCCTTTGAGTATGGTATAGTGTCCTTCCTCATCTCTTATTATAGTCTTTGGCTTAAAATCTAATTGATCTGATATAAGGATTGCCACTCCTGCTTTCTTCTGTTGTCCATTAGCATGGTAAATTCTTTTCCACCCCCTCACTTTAAATCTGGAGGTGTCTTTGGGCTTAAAATGAGTTTCTTGGAGGCAACATACAGATGGGTTTTGTTTTTTTATCCATTCTGATACCCTGTGTCTTTTGATTGGGGCATTTAGCCCATTAACATTCAGGGTAACTATTGAGAGATATGAATTTAATGCCATTGTATTGCCTGTAAGGTGACTGTTACTGTATATGGTCTCTGTTCCTTTCTGATCTACCACTTGTAGGCTCTCTCTTTGCTTAGAGGACCCCTTTCAGTATTTCCTGTAGAGCTGGTTTGGTGTTTGCAAATTCTTTCAGTTTTTGTTTGTCCTGGAAGCTTTTAATCTCTCCTTCTATTTTCAATGATAGCCTAGCTGGATATAGTATTCTTGGCTGCATGTTTTTCTTGTTTAGTGCTCTGAAAATATCATGCCAGCTCTTTCTGGCCTGCCAGGTCTCTGTGGATAAGTCAGCTGCCAATCTAATATTTTTACCATTGTATGTTACAGACTTCTTTTCCCGGGGTGTTTTCAGGATTTTTCTCTTTGTCACTGAGACTTGTAAATTTTCCTATTAGGTGACAGGGTGTGGGCCTATTCTTATTGATTTTGAGGGGCGTTCTCTGAACCTCCTGAATTTTGATGCTCGTTCCCTTTGCCATATTAGGGAAATTATCCCCAATAATTCTCTCTAGTATACCTTCTGCTCCCCTCTCTCTTTCTTCTTCTTCTGGAATCCCAATTATTCTAATGTTGTTTCGTCTTATGGTGTCACTTATCTCTCGAATTCTCCCCTCGTGGTCCAGTAGCTGTTTGTCCCTCTTTTGTTCAGCTTCTTTATTCTCTGTCATTTGGTCTTCTATATCACTAATTCTTTCTTTTGCCTCATTTATCCTAGCAGTGAGAGCCTCAATTTTTGATTGCACCTCATTAATAGCTTTTTTGATTTCAACTTGGTTAGATTTTAGTTCTTTTATTTCTCCAGAAAGGGCTTTTATATCTCCCGAGAGGGTTTCCCTAATATCTTCCATGCCTTTTTCGAGCCTGGCTAGAACCTTGAGAATTGTCATTCTGAACTCTAGATCTGACATATTACCAATGTCTGTATTGATTAGGTCCCTAGCCTTTGGTACTGCCTCTTGTTCTTTTTTTTGTGGTGAATTTTTCCGCCTTGTCATTTTGTCCAGATAAGAGTATATGAAGGAGAAAGTAAAATACTAAAAGGGTGGCAACAACCCCAGGAAAATATGCTTTAACCAAATCAGAAGAGATCCCAAATCGTGAGGGGGGAGAAAGGAGATAAAAAGAGGTTCAAAAAGAATGAAAGAAAAAATAGAAAAAAAGAGAAAATAATTAAAAAAAGAAAATGAATAAAGAAAAATATAAAAAAGAAAAAAATATATATTAGATAAACTAGTTAAAAAACGTTAAAAAAGAAAAGGGTAAAATTTAAAAAAAATGTCAGCAGAAGAAGAGAAAAAAATGAAAAAGAAAAAAAATTAAATTAACTGCAAGACTAAAAAAATCACAGGGAGAAAACCATGAGTACAGTGCTTTGCTTTCTCCTCCTCTGGAATTCTGCTGCTCTCCTTGGTACTGAAACCGCAGTCCTTGGTAGGTGAACTTGGTCTTGGCTGGATTTCTTGTTGATCTTCTGGGGGAGGGGCCTGGTGTAGTGATTCTCAAGTGTCTTTGCCCCAGGCGGAATTGCACCGCCCTTATCAGGGGGCCGGGCTGAGTAATCTGCTTGGGTTTGCTTTCAGGAGCTTTTGTTCCCTGAGTGCTTTCCGTAGAGTTCCAGAGGAGGGAATACAAATGGCGGCCTCCTGGTCTCAGGCCGGGAGTAGCCGAGAGCCCAGGGCCTCACTCCTCAGTGCACCCTCAGAGAATAGCGCCCAGTAACTCCCATCTGCCTGACCTCCGGCCGTGCTCCAAGCTCACCGAGCCTGTGGCCGGTTCAAGGTAACCCCGAGCTGTGAGCTTACTGTCGGCTCTGTCTCTGTAGCCTGCTTTCCCGTTCCAATACCCGCATGCTCTGCGACACTCAGACACCCCCGATCCTTCTGTGACCCTGCGGGACCTGAGGCCACGCTGACCCCGCGTGGGCTTCGCCCCGGTTTAGCCTCTGGAGCGATGTCCCTCAGCGGAACAGACTTTTAAAAGTCCTGATTTTGTGCTCCGTTGCTCCACCGCTGGCTGGGAGCCGGCCTCTCCCCCCGGGGTCTATCTTCCCGTCGCTTTGGATTTACTTCTCCGCCGGTCCTACCTTTCAGAAAGTGGTTGTTTTTCTGTTTCCAGAATTGCTGTTCTTCTTCTCTTCAATCTGCTGATGGATTTGTAGGTGTTTGCAATCTTTAGATAAGCTATTTAACTGATCTCCTGCTAGCTGAAGTAGTCTCAGCCTGCTACTTCTCCTCTATCCTGACTCCTCCCCAGGTTTTTTTCCACTTTACTTTTTCTACAATAATATTGGTCTGTTCTGTTTTTCTGTTTGTACCAAATATTAAAATACAACATTTCTTAAAAATTATTTATTTCATGTAGATCTGAAAACTTTGTCAAAATAAAGCCACTTATGTTATTTCATTCAAGTATTCATCTAACCAATATTTATTGTGTACTATTATACTCTATGCTCTGTTCTAGATACTTAGGATATGCTGGTGAACAATGCATACACAAATCTCTGCCTTCATGGAATTTTTCTTCTGGTGGAGAAGGGATGGATAATAAGCAATAAAAATAATGACTAAGTCAATTATATAGTACCTCATAATGTAATAAATACTATGACAAAAAAAGAACAGTTTATGGTAAGAAATCTGTATTACTCATTTTATAAAGAAATGCAGATAAAGAGATTACCAACAGAACATACATGTTAACCACTTTTGTTTACGATTTTTATTTATTGAGTATAAATTATGTGATATGTGATACTTGTAATGAATCTATGACTAAAACTGATTAGAACAGATTCCATCAAAATCTAATTTTATAAATACATATTTGTATTATAAAGTGAAACCTTCAAAAATAACCACAGAATGGTAAAAGTACTCTTTTTAAAGAGTAACCTATGCCTTAGCTGAAATGCAAAGAAACTATGTGAATGAATCACAAAGTATGGATTTTGTAGTTTTGACCTGGATTCAATTAACCATTTTCCATTTTTATAATTTTATTCGAAGGACTTAAAAGTTAGTCACTTCATATTTGATATAACTCAAGTAGTTTCAGGTATTTCCAACAAAAATGAGAATTCCAAACAAGGTTTTTAGGGAATGAAAACATACAAGGTAGAATATAATTTCACCTATTTATCAGTAGATGGAAAGTCACCTTTATCAATTTTGTTTGATATACAGAGTGAAAATACACCTAACTACCTCTACAGCAGCATCTCTAGGGGAAGTTGGATCACTGGATATTCACATACAGAAAAAATATATTCAAACACACTTACACTCATACTGTTAGTCTGTTCAAAACATTTGTAAACAACAACAACAAAAACAAAACATTTGCTAACAAATACCTTCCTTTGCCACTCTATTCTTCAGAGTACCTAATATCATAGGGTGACTTTATCAAAAGAGATTGCTGAGTGTAGCTCTATGTGATATGACCTCCATTTGATGTAACTGGCCATTTCTTTAATGGAAAGTGCTTAGAATTTCACAGCAATTGATTTTGTTTCTTTCCTATTGTGGCCAATAAGTGTTCCTACTTTGATTACTGTTGCATCATAAAGATACATTCAAAACTCCTGAGAAAACAATGTCAATAACTAGAATCACAATTTTTCTTTTACAATATTAACTTGCATACTAGACATACCTGTGCACAATTAACATAATTAAAATAAGATTCTTTTTAGAATCAAATTTTTCTTTGAAAACTGGCCCAAGGTTACTTTTTTGTCCAAGAATTTCAAGTGAATTCTCCATAAAAACTTACTTTTATCTTTCAACTTTATGCTTTATAAAATGACAACAAAATTCTATAAGACATATATTACATTCAAAATAAATATTTAAAATGTATAAATGCATATTTTATATGTCTTAATGACTACATGAAGACATTTCTTTTGTAGTGTTTGGCATTCACATCAGATAGCTATGCTCCATATATTATACAAACATTTTAAAATTACAGTTAGTTGATTTCTGTTCTACGATATTTTGTTCTGTATAAGTGCTGAGAGTATTTCAAAGCTCAAGAAAATTTGCTAAGTATCCATTTTTATAACATTTTTATAACAAGGAAGAATTAACCAAATTACTGATATGATAATTATATATACATATATTCATATATATAGATATGTCTGCATAATTATTAATATAATTTAAGACTGCACACAATTTTTAGACAATAGCTTTGTGATTTTTATATAGTATCCTGGAAATATAAGAAACATATTTTTAAAATCATAAATGATATATTTTAGAAAAACAAAAATAGATTATTTTGCAAGTATTTTGGGTTAAAACTGCACTTTTGAAAGACAGTAGCCAAACACATTTAAAAAAAAGATTTTTTTTTTAAAATAATCTCTATACCCAACGTGGAGCTTGAACCTACAACAATGAGATCAAGAGTCCCATGCTCTACTAACTGAGCCAGCCAGGCACCCCCAAACACATTTTTGCTCCAAATAAATCTATCTATTCATGAAGCAGTAGTTAAGGAAAATGTAGAGATTTTAAATCTAATTGCATGAATACATTAATCAAAAAAGCATTTTATTAAATCAGTGGTTAGCAGAGAATAAAAATAAACTTTCCAGATGCGAAACCCTTAATGAAATTATTAGAGGTAATGTTATTATCACATCAATCTACATAATTTTTAATATGTAAAAATGTTTTCCTTTTGCACAGTTTTCCTACTTTCTAGGGTTTTTAATATGTAAATGTTAAAAATTCTAAGAGTCTCAGCTTTAATTTCTCTTTGTATTTTTGTTTTAAACTCATTTATTAATATCGACTTAACACTATATGCAAAAAAAAGTATTTATTTGCCATTAGAAATTGGCTCTGGAAGATTTCCACTCCAAATTCACTTTATTTGCTTTTGAATGATAATAAGAGTAACAATACCCACCAATGTGTACAAAGCCCTCTGCCCCCAGTTTAGGTATTTATATGTGATATTTTATTTAATCATCATGATGACCTTGTTAGGTGAATACTATTTAAATAATTGTCCAATGTTCCATACCTAACAAATGAAGTAAGGGAACTTCAATCTTCTGGGTTGCAACCACTATTTTCTTAAAAATATTGAATCTACCTTTGTATAAGCATATATATAAATAATTCCAGACAAATCACTGACTACCTACAATGTGCAAAGTCACTCATTTTATACAAAATTTTACATAGCTGAGAAATGCTACATTGCTAGTTAACCTTAGAACTTGAATTAAATCCAAATTGCTGGTAGCACATTTTAAAAATGTTTATTAAATAACTCAAAACTCAAATTGCCTTTGTTTTTATTAACAGAAACTTGCTTGAACATTTTGATAGACTTGATTAGCAAGGGAAGAAACAAAACAGATAATAAAAAGACAAACTATTCTAAACATGTTGATCGCTTTTGATGAACAAGTATTCATTAGTCAAAACATGTTTTATGCTTGCAAAAACTATTACCTAGCATAGGAGGATATACATCACTATGACTCTTAAAGCTGCCTATGATTTTTCTGTAGGTTTAATGACAGATTGCAACATATTTCCTGACATTGTTTTAATCATTACGTGTGCTAAATTCATAATTGTGGGTTATATGTACCTGTGAATCAAATAAAATATTTAATCCTTTGTTTATTTCATCCACTCATTTATTCATCCATTCATTGGACAAATAACTTTAAGCATCTATTCCTTCCTATGATTATTCTATCTGCTGAGGATAGATTATAAAAAAGACTGGTTCCTTATACTTACAGAACTTACATTTTAGTAAGTGAGACAGACAATAAACAGGTAAAGCATTACATGAAAGAAATAAATAAGATACTGCTTTAGAAATCAATGGGTCATCTCTAAAGACCTTTCACAGAAACTAAAATTTTTTTAATTAATTAATTTATTTTCAGAAAAACAGTATTCATTATTTTTTCACCACACACAGTGCTCCATGCAATCCGTGCCCTCTATAATACCCACCACCTGGTACCCCAACCTCCCACCCCCCTGCCACTTCAAACCCCTCAGACTGTTTTTCAGAGTCCATAGTCTCTCATGATTCACCTCCCCTTCCAATTTACCCCAACTCCCTGCTCCTCTCTAACACCCCTTGTCCTCCATGATATTTGTTATGCTCCACAAATAAGTGAAACTATATAACTGACTCTCTCTGCTTGACTTTTTTCACTCAGCATAATCTCTTCCAGTCCCGTCCATGTTGCTACAAAAGTTGGCTATTCATACTTTCTGATGGAGGCATAATACTCCATAGTGTATATGGAGTATACCTTATCCCTTCGTCCGTTGAAAGGCATCTTGGTTCTTTCCATAGTTTGGCGACCGTGGCCATTGCTGCTATAAACATTGGGGTACAGATGGCCCTTCTTTTCACGACATCTGTATCTTTGGAGTAAATACCCAGCAGTGCAATAGCAGGGTCATAGGGAAGTTCTATTTTTAATTTCTTGAGGAATCTCCACACTGTTCTCCAAAGAGGCTGCACCAACTTGCATTCCCACCAACAGTGGAAGAGGGTTCCCCTTTCTCCACACCCTCTCCAACATATGTTGTTTCCTGTTTTGTTAATTTTGGCCATTCTAACTGGTGTAAGGTGATATCTCAATGTGGTTTTAATTTGAATCTCCTTGAGGAACTACAGAACACTCATGAAAGAAATTGAAGAAGACACAAAAAGATGGAAGACCATTCTATGCTCTTGGATCGGAAGAATAAACATTGTTAAAATGTCTATACTGCCTAGAGCAATCTATACTTTTAATGCCATTCCGATCAAAATTCCACCGGTATTCTTCAAAGAGCTGGAGCAAATAATCCAAAAATTTGTATGGAATCAGAAGAGACCACGAATCGCTAAGGAAATGTTGAAAAACAAAAATAAAGCTGGGGGCATCACGTTACCTGATTTCAAGCTTTATTATAAAGCTGTGATCACCAAGACAGCATGGTACTGGCATAAAAACAGACACATAGACCAGTGGAACAGAGTAGAGAGCCCAGATATGGACCCTCAACTCTATGGTCAATTAATCTTCGACAAAACAGGAAAAAATATACAGTGGAAAAAAGTCTCTTCAATAAATGGTGCTGGGAAAACTGGACAGCTATAAGTAGAAGAATTAAACTCGACCATTCTCTTACACCGTACACAAATATAAACTCAAAATGGATAAAAGACCTCAATGTGAGACAGGAATCCATCAGAATCCTAGAGGAGAACATAGGCAGTAATCTCTTCGATATCATCCACAGCAACTTCTTTCAAGATATGTCTCCAAAGGCAAAGGAAACAAAAGCAAAAATAAACTTTTGGGACTTCATCAAAATCAAAAGCTTCTGCACAGCAAAGGAAACAGTCACAAAAACAAAGAGGCAACCCACGGAATGGGAGAAGATATTTGCAAATGACAGTACAGACAAAAGGCTGATATCCAGGATCTATAATGAACTCCTCAAACTCAACACACATGGAACAGGCAAACATATCAAACAATGGGCAGAAGATATGAAAAGACACTTCTCCAATCAAGACATACAAATGGCTAGCAGACACATGAAAAAAATGTTCATCATCACTAGAAACTGACATTTTGCAAGGAAGTAAAGATAAGAATCTACCAGACAGGGAGTGGTGGGAAATCTATTTCAGGAAATATTATGTTCAACGTCTCCCAGGTGGGAAGAGCCTGGTGTGTTGCAGGACTGACAGAGGACCCGTGCGATGCTGTAGAAGAAGAAAGATGGAACATGTGCTGGGGAGAAAGACAGGAGTCTGTCATGCTAAGATTTACAGGCTGAGATAACTAGTGTGAACAGAAGCCATCAATAGGTTGTTAGTAGGGGAGTTACATATCCGGATTTATATTTTATATAGAAAACTCTGGGTTCTACGTGAGAATGGAAGGGAGAGGAATGGGAAGGAGATGGGGACCAGTTCAGAGTCTGTTTTGATAATCTGTTTCATAAAATGACATTGGAACAATGGGGGAGGTAAGGGAGATATGAAGTACATGCATATGAGCAAGAAATTGCCGACTTTTCTGGGGCAGCTTCTGATCTAATGACAAAAAACACTGCACTCTAGTGAAGATCAAGGGGAACTGTGCCTGCCTCAGGTTTCCTAACATATGCTGGCTTAGTATTCTGTTCACTGCTTAGTTTAAGTGGCTGCATTTGCCTGGTGGTTGTTGAAAGTAGGTGCAATGGTCTGAGAAGCAGGCGAGGAGGTGGGGAGCCTGCCCCACTGGGCAGAGGGCCCTCTTTTTGCCAATGCTCCTACTCTCTGCCTTTGAGGCCCAGATCCTCCTGCCAGGCCTCTAGAGTCCTCTAATGAGTACAACTCCTAATAGTTAGAAAAGAGGCATCTGGGCTGAGATGTGTTGAGAATGGCCATCTTTCTAAGTAAAATTAAACGATTCCTATGGCTGTCGAATAAAAAAGAGAAAAAAGAGAAAAGTTCAAGAAATACTCATTTCCTTGAGGTTCATTGTATCACAAGTTTCTCCCTCCCCTCTAACTGCTCTTTTCAATTCCCTTTGAAGGCTTTTTCATCTACACTCTACCTCTAAATATTGGATTCCCATTCTCAGTTCTAGTTACCCAATACTCTTGCCCTGGGCCTTTTCACTCATTTCCAGGACTTCAAATATTTATAAGCAGTAAATGTAATATGTCTCATTCAGAGTCATCTGAGTTTCAAATCAGTTTATCCTGTCTCTAAACGCCCTGTTCTTAGAAACATCTATAATAAAATAAGATAAGCTAAGATCAGATCTACTCAAAAATAAATTCTTGCTTTTCCCCACATGGGGGTGATTTTTTTTTCTCTCATTAATGATACTTCTATCCTTCTAAGTTTCTATTCAAGTTCGATGTATTAGTTTAAATCTTAGGACTTCCCTCTCTGCTACTCAAATAAAGGAAACCATCATTAAACCACGATTCAACTGACAATAAGGTTAGTGTCAACTCACTAACCTTAATGTAATCTGTAAATGTGCTCCTGGCCCCTGCCCACCTCTATGGCTTTATCTTGTCCAACTCTTTCTCTCACCCAAATCTTTCCAACCATCTGGTCTGCATTTTGACCTCCAATGCTTCACACACTTGCATGACTCACGGTCCTTCCAGAGGCTGTATTTTCTGCTTGGAGTGTTCTCCCCCTCTGCCTTCTTGCTTCTGCTTTTTTTTTTTTTTTTTTTTAAAGATTTTATTTGTTTATTTGACAGAGAGAGAGAGACCACAAGTAGGCAGAGAGAGAGGAGGAAGCAGGCTCCATGCTGAGCAGAGAGCCTGATGTGGGGCTCGATCCCAGCACCCTGGGATCATGACCTGAGCCAAAGGCAGAGGCTTTAACCCACTGAGCCACCCAGGCGCCCCTGCTTCTGCTTTGATAAAGGTTAATTTCTATTCAATGTCCATACTGAAACATAAATGTCACTTTTTCAATAAGGTCTTATGCAACATCTTCCTAGTCTAAATTATGTTTTTCTACTAAATTTCCTCAAAGCACACCCCCATTTTTTCCCTACATAACCTCTATCATAGTTTGTCATGACACATTTGTAATTATGCCTCATTTAACATAATCTCAAACACTAAACCATATGCTCCATGACAGTATGAATCTTGTCTATTTTGCTAACTATATCCATGGGTCCTAAAGTTGCTCAAGATTTAGGCTTCCAAGATTTACATTCCCAAGTAGGAATCCTTTGCTTGTTTTGTTTGCAAAGGAGAAAATATTATTTTAAAGAATAATTTCTAATAAGCAATATGAAATAAATTATATTTCAAAATTAACTACCCTTCCAGTTAATACAGAAAAGTAAAGGTTAAAGCAGCTTCAAAGCATGAACAGACTGTTACAAAGTAGAGCACTATAGCATTAAAATACCAGTGATTATTGTAGTTTTTGAAATTTTCATCATTTTTTACAGATTTGATATGGCAGAGGAATTATCAAAAAATCAGTAAGATAATTTGAAGTCATTTCATTTTCTCACTTTTTATCCTTTTCAATACATTGCATGCAAATATGTGTATTTTTTCCACTGGTATGCCTTTGAACAAATGGTTGTTCACTACCAATATATCATTTCTTTTGTGGTATAGTTTATTGGTTTGCCTAGAAGGCAACTTAATTTAGAATTGGATACATAAAAAATTTTAAGAGCACAGAAATTATTCAACTTTTAAAAGTTAGCACTGTAGTAGGCTGGGTTAATCTTAGGCAATTATTAGATAAACTATTCAATAGGCTGTTTAAATGAAACATTTTTTAAAAAGATTTTATTTATTTGAGAGAGAGAGATAGAAAGTGCTAGAGAGAGAGCACGAGCAGAGGTGAGGGGTAGAGGCAGAAGCAGACTCCACACTAAGCAGGGAACCCAGTGTGAGACTTGATCCCAGGACTCTGGGATCATGACCAGAGCCGAAGGCAGTTTCTTGACTGACTAAGCCACCCAGGCATCCCTAAATGAAACATTTTTAAGTAAATGACAATAAAAGGAATAAGCAAGAAATAGAGACTATCTACTGAAATATTTTCAGTAATTCTCTTCTTTCCTAAAATTATACAACACAATTTTACTTAAAACTATATTATTAAAACATATTCCAAGATATGTTGGGATTTTTCCCATACTAAATAATAACTATCATTGATTTGTGATTATGAGCTAATAAAGCTTCTAACTTAAAAAAAAACAAAAATAAAAAACTAGTGATATTTAGGAGGGTATATATTATCTTGTTTTAGGGAATGGATTGCTTATTGGATGTTTTATTTATTTTGCTCTTAAGTAACCTAAATGGAATACTTTTATACAAGACCGGAGTTATACATTTAGTACGTAAAACTTGGTAGATGAGAAAATAAGATATTCAAAGCAACGTTTTCTCATCATCTTAACCTTTATATTTTTCTTGGCTTATTAATACATTTAAACCTGCATGAAATCTTAATTTTTTGTAATAATTTGAAAATCTGTTTTGGAGAATGAACAATACACCCATGATTATGTGATTGTGACTATGCAATTCTCTGTAATTTCCTGTATATAATTTATTCCTTTCTTTATAGAATTTATTTCTAGATGGTTCAATTCACTAAAAGAGTATCTGAAAAAAGTTAAAAAAGACTTTCCAGTGTATCATGAATATCAGCCTGGGTAACACTGTGATAAAAGTTCTAGGACTTAGTCAAGAGCCCTGCTCTTGTCTTCCCCTCCTCTCCTCCTGTTTTCCTGCAAATTAAAATCCAGTTGCTCTGTCTGCAAAGCTGTTTTCCAGATGTCCCCAAGTCTAAGTGAAAAAACGACAGATGAAACATAAAAATGGAAAAGGCTTAAAAAATGAAAGCCAGAAAAATGAACCAGGTTGGGCTCAGTGTAGTGTATATAGTCTTGCCTTAATTTTCTTACCCACACCTGTTAGGATCAATATAAATGATAAAACTCAGATCATTAGTCCTAAAATGAAATTCTATTAAAGAAAATATCACACAGTGTAGCTTTTTAAATGCTCAGTCATTCAATTTCAGCAGTGCCAAGTCATTAAAAAATAATTTTATAGATCTGTACAAGCTGAGCCATGGATATTTGTTTTTCCTAAGATCTTAAATATACAATTTTAAATAGTGGGAAAGATGAACAATAAAGACGTCCTGCAGATAAGAAAATAAACTATTACAACTACTATTACATCCAAAGTGATCAAGGTTTTCTTAAAAAGGGCCAAAGAAGAGAGAGAAGCCCGAGACAACTTGCCAACTCTTCCTTAGCCAGGGATAAATAATATAGAAAAAAAAAAAAAAAAACAAGAATGCAGGGAATGTTGCCTAGTTATCAAAACATACCCTCAACATCCTAACAAATACTTCTTTTTTTTCTTGCAGGATTTTATAATTTGAAATACAAAAAGTGCCAAAGCTTACTCATGTCATTAAATATATTTGTTATTTTCTCTTTCTAATAAACTGTTGGTTTATTTTTCCTAAAGTAAATTCCTTGAAGCAACTGACCCATTAATATTTTTATTCTATTTTTTATCAGCTAATATTTTGAACTCTTCATACTGAATCCCTGCCCTTCTATTCTTGCTGACTGAAATGTTCTTTCCCTATTCCTATATGCGGTCTCTTTCTTGACTGATAGGCCTTCCTGATCACCTGATTTATACTACACTTTATTTATACCTTCTCCACAACTCCTTATTATATTATTTTAGATTGTTTTCTTTAAAAAAAATCACAATTTAAAATTAGTTTTGCTATTTGTATTTGTTATTAATTCTGTCTTCTCTTTCATGAGAACCTATTGGCCCAAATAGCAAGAACTGATGGATTTACTACCTAGTGCTTTGAATATTTTCTGATGCATAGTAGGCACTTAATAAATATTTGTTTAATTGCAGCACGTGTTTTTTTTTAATAAAGGAAAAGAAGAGTGGAGGCAATGTTTCATTATTTTATATACGGCAGTTTCTTACTTTATCAATCTTTCTTTTACTTAATAAAAACTTCTGTATTAGCCTTAAAATTTATATTTACTTATGTTATTTTACTGACTTTATTAACATTGATGTTAATGTTTGTCTTCTCCAACAACACTTTAACCCATGTAAGTATTTGTCTTCTCCATTTTTTTTTTTTTGTCTTCTCCTTTTTAAATCTTTCCTAGGACCACTACATTACCAGTATAAAGACCGTGTTACTAGTATTAGTTGAAACTGAAAGAAAACAAATAATAAAGAAAGGATTAAAGAAAGGAAGGAAAGAAGAAAGGAAGACTTGAAGGAACAAGGCAAGTGTTGAGGAATAATTTTTGATATAATGGACCCATTACAGGGGTTCATTCAAAGACACATGTAAAAAATAACCCACTTATTTGAGAAATGATTATTTTTTACTTTTCTGATATGTAAGTTTTTTTCTACTCTTTTTAAAAAAATAAATACACAGTAAAATTAACTTTTTTCTTTAGATGCCAGTATGAGTTTTAGCTCATCTATAAATCTGTGTAAGCACCACAGATATATACAGGATTTGAAATGGTTCTACCCTAGCAACCCCCATGCTATTCCTCTGTAGTCAAACCCTCTCACTACCACTAGCCTCTGGAAACCACTGATCTGTTCTATTTTCTTATAGTTTTGCCTGTTCCGGGATATAATACCAATAGGCCAGTACACTATATAACTGTCTGAGACTTTACTCTTTCACTCAGCATACTTTTGAAATTCATCTACGTAGTGTTTACCTGTAGTTTGTTCTCTTTTATTAATGTGTGGCATTTCACCAGATGGATATGTAAGAGTATATATCCCACTGAAGGACATACTGGCTGATTCCAATCTTTGGTTATTATGAATAAAGCTGTATAAACATTTGTAGACAAGTTTTTATGTGTACATAAATGTTTACTTCTTAGGATAAAAAAAAACCTAGAAATTGCTTAAAAACTAGAATTGCTAAAATTATGGAAACAATATGCCCAGTTTTATAAGAAATTGCCTAAATGTTAATTTTGTTTCATTTCTATTAAAACTAAAATGTATGTTGCTGATGCTCTTTATCTTGTCTGTAATGCTAATTCTGTGTGTTCATGTGTGTGTGTGTGCATGCACATGTTGACATTCTGAGGTGTGCTGTGGTATCTCATAGAAGTTACCATTTTTCATTTCCCCACTGACTACTTATGTTGAGCATTTTGTTGTGTGCTTATTTGCCATCTCGTGTATCTGCTTTGTTGCTTCACCTTTAAACACGTGTTGCTCATTTTGAAATTGACTTGTTTCCTACTGATGAGTTTTGAGAATTCTTTACATATTCTAGATAGAATTACCTTGCTTGATATCTGACTTGCAAATATTTCCTCTTAGTCTATTGTTTGTTTTGAGATTTCCTTAAGGATGCCTTTGTCATAGCAAAGATTTTTAATTTTGATGAAGTCCTTATTACCATTTTATTCATTTATAGATCATGCATTGGGTGTCACTTCTAAAATCTCTTTACCTAACCCAAGGTTACACAAATATTCTCATGTTTTTCTCACTAAAGTTTTATAGTTTTACATTTTATATTTCAATATATGATCATTTTGAGTAGGATGTGAGGTATAGGTCAAGATTCACCTAAAAAGAAACATATAAATCCCTAAGTGTGTCCATTTACTTAGAAAAACTATCTTTTTTTAATTGATTGCTTGTAGGTCTATTTCTAGAATCTGTTCTACATATATACGTCTGTCCTGCCAACACATTTTCTTTACTACAGTAGGTTTATTGTAAGTCTTAGGATCAGGTAATACGAGTCCTACAATTTTTTCTTTTCCAAAATTGATTTGGCTATTTTATGTCTTTTCCCTTTTCATAAAAAATTTAAGATGTCTATAAAAAGCTTGCTGGTATATTTTTTTTTCAGGAATTGCATTTAATGTATACATCAGTTTAGGGAAAATTAACATCTTAAGGATGTTAAGATTTCTAACTCATGATATATGCCTTCCCAATTATTTAAGTCTTCCTTTATTTTTTTTTTCAGGATTTTTACTTATCAGCATACAAATCCTGCATATATTTGTAAGATTTATGTCTACAAACATCATTTTGTGAGAGCAATTGAAAATTTTTTTTTAAAGATTTTATTTATTTTATTTGACAGATAGAGATCACAAGAAGGCAGAGAGGCAGGCAGAGGGAGAGGGAGGAGGAAGCAGGCTGCCTGCTGAGCAGAGAGCCAGATGTGGGGCTCCATCCCAGGACCCTGGGATCATGACTAGGGCCAAAGGCAGAGGCTTTAACCCACTGAGCCACCTAGGCGTCCCGAAAAAAATTTTTTAAAGTACATCTAATCATTGATTAATAGCATAGAGAAATATGATTAGGGGCGCCTGGGTGGCTTAGTCCGTTAAGCATCTGCCTTTGGCTCAGGTCATAATCTCAGGGTCCTGGGATTAGTCCCACATCATCAGGCTCTCTGCTCAGCGAAGAGCCTGCTTCTCCCTTCCTGTCTCCCCAGCCACCCACCACCCCTCTGTCCTGTCTTTGCCTCATGCTCTCTGTGCTCTCTTGTGCTCTCTTTCTCTTTCAAGTAAATAAATAAAGTCTTTAAAAAAAGGAAATATGATTGAACTTGGTAGCTTGTCCTTGCCAAACTCATTCATTAATTTTAGGGACTCAAAACTTATTAGTTTTAGGAGGTCTTTGGTAGATTTCTTGAAATTTCAACTTAGAAAATTGTCTCTGCAAATAGAAAGCTTTATTTCTTCCTTTATAAACTGTAATTTTTTCCCCTTATTACACTGACCAGGACTTCAAGAACTGTACTGAATAATAATGAATGTATAAATCCTTGCCTTGCTTATGATCCCATGATACAAGCATTTAGTTTGTCCCTATAGAATGCTATCTGTAGGTTCTTGCTAATGGCCTTCATCAGGTTCAGAAATTTCTTTCTCTTGCTAGGTTGCCAAATGTTTTATCTTAGATGTTGAATTTTGTTAAATATTTCTGCATCAGTTTATACGGTCATGTTTTTAAAAATTGTTATTAATCTATTAAACTGTGAATCACATTGATTGATTTTTGAAATTGGAAACTGGCTTAATATTCTAGATAATTCCTATTTGGTACAATTGATTTCATGTATTTCTGGATTCAATTTGTAATATGTTATTAAGGATTTAATTCCTATATTTGTAAAGGATATTGGTCAGTAGTTTTCTCTCCTTTAATGACTTTGGATGACTTTGGTATCAGGGTATGCTGGCCTCATTAAAGGATTCAGGAAGAATTTCTTTCCCAAAATATTCTGAAAGTGATTATATGCAATTGCTATTGATTTAAAAAATTTTTGCCAAAATTTGCCATCTGGGCATCAGATTTTCTTTTTCAGAAGGTATTTAATTATGACCAAATTTCTTTATAGATATGGCACTAATCAGGTTACCTGGTTCTTCTTGAGTGAGTTTTGATAGTTACTGGCTTCAAGAAATTTATGGTCCACTACATTGAAACTGTCGAATTTATGCACATGGAATTGTCCATAGCATTCTACTACTTCATACACCTCTATGTAATATCCCTTTTCATATCCGCGGGATCTGTACAGAGACCTTTCTTTCATTCCTGTAATTATTTATGTCTTTTGTCTGTTGTTGTTGTTTTTCAACTTGCCTAGAGTTTATCAATTTCATTAATCTTTTCAATGAACCAGTTTAGAGGTTTATAGATTTTCTCCATTGTTTGTGATTTTCTATTTCACTGATATCTGCCATTTATTATTTCTTTTTCTTGTTTGCTTTGGGTTTTTCTCTTCTCATCCTAGTGTCTGAAGGTAGAGCTTATTATACTGATATGAGACCTTTCTTATTTTCTAATACAAGCATATAACATTATAAATGTTCCCTTAAGATCCTTTTAGCTGCATCTTGCACATTTTGGTATGTGTATCTTTATTTTGTTCTCTTTGAACTATTTTTAATTTTCCTTAAGACCTTCCTTTTATCAATGTATTATTTATATGTCTTGTTGATCTTTCAACTAATTGTGAGACTTTCCATATATTTTCCTGGTATTCATGTCTAGCTTAATTTTAGTATGGTCAGGGAGCATAATTTGCTAAGTTTTGTTTCACAAATATCATGCATTTCAAAATACTATGTATTCTATTTGATATAATAGTTATATAAATATTGATAAGTTTAAATCAGTTGATGATATTTATCAAATCTCTATCCTTACTGGTAGTCTGTCTACTTTTCTATCTATTGCTTTTAGCACAGTATTGAAGTTTCTTGCTACAATTGTGGTTTGCTCTTTTCTCTTTTAATTTTACTAGTTTTTTACTTCATATATTTTGTAGGTATATTGTTAGGTTTATACATAATAAAATTATTGTATCTTCTTAGTGGAATAACCTTTTTATTATTGTGCAATGCCCAGGAAAGTCTACTATTATGAAGTCTAAATTGCTTGATATAAATATGCCTCTACTGCTTTCTTTTCTCCATGGCTGCATAGTATATATTCTTCTATCCTTTGCCATATAACCTATTTATATCATTATATTTAAAGTGGGGTTTTTATATCTAGCTTAGAGTTGGCTCTCCTTTATTTGTCTAAACAATCCCCATCTTTTAACTGGTTTGTAGAACATTTACATTTAATTTAATTATAATATGTTTGGGTTTAGATCTACCCTCTCATTCATTACTTGTTTCTTATTTGTTCTCTCTTTTTTGTTGTTGTTGCTCTGTTTCCTCTTCCAGCTTTAATTTTTGTTATTTAAATATTTTTAGCGTTTTACTTTATCTATAGAGTTTATAACTGTATCTATGAATAGTGTTTATTTTTTTCAATTGATTGCTTTAGAGATTACAGTATACATTCTAAACTCTTCACAATGTCAAGGATGATGAAGTGTCCAAGATTTTGCCTCATGACACATAATCAGCATGAACTTCATATTCACATCTGTTCCCCCTTCCTGTCAAATCCCATAGAGATTACATGAAGAGCCCAGATGGATACTGCACACACACTGGGTTTGTGCTGTTGCTGGAAAACTAAGAGATAGGGAAATCACATTTTTATAATAACCACAAGCATACCTCCCAGGATGGAGATACTGGTTTATCATCCTGAAATAAGTAAACCTGTCCTCTGTTCTCGATAAATACACTCTATTTGTCTTCAAAGGCTTCAAAGTACACTTTGTTCAGTATATAAGCATTCTTAAAGAGATATTCTGAAAAAATCTCTCTGCTAACAAAATATAAAAACATAAAAGACTCACAGACAATTGTTTCAAGCAATAGCCATCCCTCATTTCAATTATATCTCAGCTTCTGTCAAATTTTCTCATGATACATCCCTCTGGTGGTCACTCTGAATAATGCAAATTACAGAGGTTAATTTAATTGGCCTTATATAGTATTTAATTAAGGCTACTATCAAGAGGACTCCAAGAAGCAGGTTAATACCAGTCTTCAGTACTGACCTCAATCATGCTTCTCAGAGTCTTAGAGCCAACCAGATAAACAGAGCCCAGAAACCATCATAGTTTTCTTAAATTTCTGTATTGACCTTTCTACTTGGCCTAATGCTTCAACCTAGGTACAGTAGAATGTATTAGCTATTGCACAGACTGTTTTGGCCCATAAAGAGTAAAACAAGGTAAAATCTATCATTAACAACTCTGCTCAGTGAGTTGAGGTTGATATGAATGACTTTCAGTGCTGACGTAATGCCACTGATAAGCACAGTCAAAGACATATTTCATACCACCTTATCAACTTCAACACTCCTCTCGCAGGGAAAATCACAGGGTGGATGTATATGATTCAGTTATCCCTCTGTGAACTTCCTTAAGTATCATTTTGGAGAGTTATCCAGAGTCCTCTGTTAGTGTTTCCTTAAGAATCAGGAGGTCTTTTATGAAAACCCCTAAGGTATATGTTACCTTGTTTTGGAAAGGGAGACAAATTAATGCTTGGTTCTGGAGTGCAATCTCAAAGGATCACATAATGACATCACACCCAAAAAGAAATTGTGATATTTTGTTTGTTTGTTTGTTTGTTTTACAAGCATTGGTACCTATAACATTAGGGATATTTTCTCACCCGCAAGGAATGACAGAGTGACAACTATGAGAATGGGGATGAGAAAGACATCTGGAAGTGCTGAAAGGCATTTCAAGCAGGATGTAGAAAATGAAGCTATTTCTGTTGCTTCTAACAGAATTCTTAGAAATATTAAAGGGAATTCGATTAAATAGCTGTCTTCAGTCATCAGGCAGAAATAACATATTTAGAAGTCATTTAAATTTAAGACGCTCATAATAATTTAGAATAATCATACCAGGGAGTTCTGTGAGGAAATCTTCAGGGGCTTCTTTTGAGTCTGGAATGGAAGATGCACAGGAGAAAAAACATATAGAAAATGCACTGCTCTTTTGTTTGTACTTTGTGTCCTGGTTTCCTTTCCTAATTTATCTTCTGCCATTTACTTTTCAGAACACTCACACAGTTTCTTTATATATTCTATTCTGGTTTTGATAGTCAGCACTGCTATAATTAAAAAAAAAAAACATAAAGGGTGTCAAGTAAAATTTTAATTTCAAAGAAACAACAACTATTTTGCTATGATAAATTTGTCCAAAATACTGTCAGGAGCACACTTTTACTAAAAAAAAAAAAAAAATGTTGTTTATCTGAAATTAAAACTTAACTAGATGCTCTACATTTTGTGTAAAGAATATAGGAGAGATGGAGTGGAGTGGAATCATACCATCTCAGAATCAGAACCAAAGATGTATACCAAAACACTGCTTTTATAACCAGAAATGTAAATACTCAAACCCTTAAACAGTTGTATTTGCACAAATGATTTTTGGTTCACTTATTTGATATAATAACATGCAGTCTTTTAAAAAGAAGTAATAGAAAAACATTTGATTACATATTAAAATGTTCATACTTCAGCACTATATGAAGAAGTGTTTTACCATAGCTAGCTAGCTAGACAGGTAGACAGATTGATAGATATATCCTCCTGTACTCTTTGTAAGTGCTTGCTGAAACAAAATTTAAATAAGATCCTGAGTCTTACGTCCAAATTCCAATTAAAAAAATCTTATCATACTTAGAACAAAGGAGATCTCAAACTGGATGAGAAGAGATAATCAACAGATGCCAGCATCAAGATGGCAGAGATGTTGGACTTACCTGACAATCATTTTAAGGTGTGAATCATAAAAATGCTTCTACATTAATGAAATACACTTGAAAAAAATTTGAAAATAGAAATTCTCAGCAAAGAAACAGCTCAGCAAAGAAAAAAACTACAAAGAGCCAAATAAACTTAGAAGTGTGTAAAACAATAGGAAAACCAATGAAGGAGTTCAACAGCAGAATGGAGAGGACACACAAAAAAATCAGTGAACTTAAAAATTGAACAATGGATATTACCTAATGTGAACAATGCCAAAAAAATGAAATGAAAAAAAAAAAAAAAAGAAATTAGGAGAGTCTCCAGGACATGTGGGACTATAACAAAGAGTCTGGCAATCATGACACTGGAGTTCCTCCTTTTATAAGGAAAAAGAGAAAATGGTTGAAAAGCATTTGTGGAAATAATCATAGAAAAAGTATCAAATTTAGGAAGATTAAATAAACCTCAAATAGAGTCATTACACCCCAGAAAATTCATACCAAGACACAGTCAAACTTATGAAAATTAAAGACAAAGAAAAAGTAATCTTGAAAATAGCCAGAGAGAAATGATACATTCTTTATAGGAGAAAGAACATGGTAGATCTCTCAGCAAAAGGAACATGTCCTAAGAAGTGACACAATATTTTTTCAAGTGATGAAAGAAACAAACTCTGAACGTGGAATTCTATATCCAACACAAATGAAGAAGAAATCAAGATCTTCTAAGATTTATTTATTTATTTATTTGACAGAGAGAGAGATCACAAGTAGGCAGAGAGGCAGGCAGAGAGAGAGGGGGAAGCAGGCTCCCCGCTAAGCAGAGAGCCCAAGAAATCAAGATCTTCTAAGATGCGGGAAAACTTGAGAGAATTTCTTACCAGTACATATACCCTGGAATAATGGCTAAACGAAGTTCTCTAAACAGAAATAAAAATGGTAACAGAAAGAAAATATGAACATCAGAACAGAGAAAAAAAAATTAGGAAAAATAAAAGGCTTTCCTTTCTACAGTTTCTAAATTATGTTGAAATTGAAGCAAAAATTACAATCCTATCTTGCTTATTTTTCAATGTATGTAGACACAATATTCAGACAATTATATTAAAAGAGGGGGAGGGTAAATAGTTGTAAAGAAAGGTAATGTTACAACACTGCAATTCATCTACTAGGGTGCTGACATCAGCAGGCTTTGATAAGTTTTATATATATATAGAATACACATATTCTCTCTCTATTTATATATTGTTATTTCTGGACTGACCACTTTAAAATGTATACAAAGAGATACTCAAAAACATTACAAATAAATGAAAATGGAGGTCTAAAAAAGAATATTGAAGTAACTTGCATTAATGCAGAAAAAAAAGAAAGCAGTGAAATTTTAAAAAGGTAACAATAAATAAGGCAATAGTAATAATAAATAAATAATAAAAAGGCAAATGTAAGCCTTATAGCAACAGTTACATTATGTATAAAAATCTAAAAATATAAATTAAAAGACAGTGGTTGGCAGAGTGGTTAAAAAGAAGCATGGCTAAACTATTTTCTGTCTTTAGGAACTCAGTTGAAATATAATGATGATTATAGGTTGAAAGAAAATGATGAAAAAGACTTAATACGCAAACAAAAATCAGAAGAAGTAAGAGTAGCTACATTAATGTCAGGTAAAATAGACTTCATATAAAAGACAAATACTATGGAAAGGGGACTATTAAATAACTATTAAAGGGTTAATCCACCAAGAAGCTATCATAGTCTTAAATGTGTATTTTATAAAAGAGGCAGAAGAAATTCCAGTTAGTTAACATACAGTATAATATTAGTTTCAGGTGTAGAATTTAGTGATTCATCATATACATACAACGTCCAGTGAAAAACGATAAAATTTAAATGAGAATTAGAAAAACCCCCAATTAAAGTGGGAGACTTCAACATCCTTCTCTATACATGTGATAAAAAGTGACACAGAACTATAAACACACATTGTACCAATGCCAACCTCTTGTTTTTTGATATTGTATTCTAGTTACATCAATATAAAATGTAACGATTGGGGGGGAACTGGGTGAAGTCCCTCTTTGTATTATCTTTGCAACTTCCTGTGAATCTATAATTACACTCAATTGTCATTGTTCCTGATAGTTACGTTCTATAAAAGTCACCCTGAGCTCTCAATAAGCAAGTAGTGAACCAATGCCTCTGGAGAAAATACAGGTTACGTTCCTGTGACCTTCCACTCACATTTCACACGTGATTAATACATAAGCTTATTTTATGTATGTTCCTGTTTAAATACACCTTATTTCATGTGTAATCCTTTAAAATAATTAATCATATAAAGTATTTACAAAAAAAAATTAGCTTAGAAGTGTTTAACAATTTCTTGATGCAGGGTAATGCAGCCATGAATTTCCTTGTCTTTTAGCTTCACAACAATGCTGTCTATTACATTTCCTATTGTCATCATTTCATGAATCTACAAATGTAGCCACTTTTCCATCTTTTTCATACCTTCATCACACACAATTCATGTTATATGTAACTAAAGACCTTACTTCCCAGTGCAGCTTCACATACAGATTAGCAAATATTTCTCTCTTTTTTTTTTTTCAATATACCACAATGTTGATTACCACTGAACTCACTAGCACTATAACTCATGCCTGAGCCAAGCTAATCTAACACAACATATTTTCTCTCTAAGGCACATCATGACATTCTTGTGCTTAGGAACACTAGACAGTACTTCAGCACACTACACTTGGGGGCAGTTTAAACAACAAAATCACTAGCAAAAAGTACAAAAGTGCCAAAACCAAAAAAACACATGGCACTAAATAGACCATGAAAATGACACTCAAGTATAAGAGCTCAAACAGGAGGGCAGAGTGTCGCCTTGCTCAACCTCAGCTGGGAATGTGCATTTGAGGACTCAAAGCCTTTGTTACTCTGTGCATGTCCACAAATAACCAAGAACTGGAAGTCTTGATTTTGAGGTTGCAAATAATGTTAAAAAGAGAAAAATGGTGATTACCAGAGCCTATGGGGAGATGTTAGTTAAGAGATACAAAGTTTTAGCTAGGCATGAATAAGTCCCGTAGATCTACACATAACAATATTGTAGAGTATACTTGAACTATCTTCAGAGGGTAAATCCTAAGTGATCTCACCACACAGTCATACACAAGAAGTTAACTATGTGAGGTGATGGAAATTTAATTATCTTCAGTGTGGTGATTACTTCAGAGTGTATACAGATATCAAATCATCAGGATGTACACTTTAAATACACACAGTAAAATATGAGTGGATGAATTTGCAAATACAGAATCCATAAAGAATGAGGAATGACTATTTCAAATTATAGAGATAAAAACTAAAAAAAAAAATTAAAAAATAAGTGACTGGAGGTTGCTGTACATGAACATCTCACTACCATTCAAAACACAAACTAGCCAGGAGCCTCTTCTGGAATCAATTAATTAATTAATTCCAGAACTAACTGTCCAATACATAATAAGCACAATTATACACAGCAATCATGGACACTCCGTATTTTAGGAATACATTATACGTAGTTTAACCATATTTGTAATTGCTAAATTGAAAGCATCAGAGACAGACATCCCTACTGTGGAAACTGCTGAGGGACAAAGGTGAAGCAACAAGTCATTGCGAATTATTAAAAAATTCACAGATGTGGGGCGCCTGGGTGGCTCAGTGGGTTAAGCCACTGCCTTCGGCTCAGGTTATGGTCTCAGGGTCCTGGGATCGAGCCCCACGTCAGGCTCTCTGCTCAGCAGGGAGCCTGCTTCCTCCTCTCTCTCTGCCTTCCTCTCTGCCTGCTTGTTATCTCTCTCTGTCAAATAAATAAATAAAAAATCTTAAAAAAAATATTTACAAATGTATTACTTTGGAAAGTGGTCAGGGAATGCAAAGCTAAACCGAAGAAACAATCAAAGGAAACCCTCGTCAATTCACGTGGTCCAGTGCTAATGGGGGAATAGCTTTTAAAAGTGAGCTATTATATTACTAAAGAGGCTTTTCAGTGTTTAATTTTTTTAAAGTTAGTAAAAAGTGGTCAGTACTGGCAGAGTAGATATTAATGAACTGCAGCAACTGTGGTTCAGCCTTAGAAACTAAAAGGTAAGCAACCATATGTGCACTTTCTACAGAGTAAATAAATTAAGCAATTAATGTGTTTTTCTAAGATCCTTGTCACTTTCAAGTAGATATTAATTCTAAAAAAATAAATTATGATTGAGACAAATGATATTTAGCTAATGGAAATGTTTATGTTGGATCAGGAAAATGAAAAAGTAATATGCCCTTTAGGTTTGGCTTAGGAAACAAATTATGTGAAATAACAAAAATGTCTTCAGCAAAGATCACTGATGCTTTATAATCAGTTACTGATGTCATCAGTCAGCATGGCTATAGTGAGATGGAAAAGAAATCTAAGACAGCAGTCATTAAAATAAAGCTCTTATTAGTTGCCAGTGTCTTTATCCACTTATTTTGTCACACATAGGCAAATAAGGAGATTATGATTTGTTCTTTTAAAATAGGTTTTAAGTGCATGGTAACATTTTAGTGACACACTCTTCTGTAACGAATTTAATTAACTACAAGCCCTGGGTTTATTACTGATAATTATCCTACCATTGCTTGCAAAATATACCTGTGGCTAATTCCATTATAGTTGGAAGGCAACAGCCCTCTTGAAGATCAATATTCCGTTTATATGTCTGATTTCTGCTGCTGGGTAGGCCTGATTTAATTAAGCTTAGTGTCACATAATTTTATTTAATGGATTTAAAACAGGATAACTTCAGGTCACAAAGAATAGACAGTGATTTCACAGTTCAAAGGTTAGCATTAATGCATTTTGGTTAATATACTAAAATTATTCAGTAATAGCAAGTAGTCATTCCTTGTTAGGTAACTTTTCCACTCATAACCATGTGAAAAGAAAATGTTCTCAATATATACTTTACCGGAATTATTATATCAGTGGTTTCACAATGGAGACAATTATATATTTGTGTCTGAACTACTGAAAGAACTTGAACTTTCTCAATTATATATTTTGTCCTTGTTAGTTACCACAATATATATATTCATGGTGTATGTATTCTATAAGGTGAGCTTTTGGGCAGCTTTAGAATATATATATTCATATATATTCATATATATATGATTTAAGAAATTCATGGTGTATGGATACAACGTGTATATACATACATATATATATATTCATATATGTATATGAATTTCTTAAATAACACAGCCTTCTAATTTGAAATAATTAGGGTAAAGTCCAGACTGATCAATGAAATCTAAATTAAATATATAAAAAGGGATGTAGTTTACTACTGTTCTCTACATCAAACAATGTTAATCATTGGCACTACTTTTGAACTGCATGTAATGTTGCTAAGTCATTATAAGGGTTTAAAATATTTTGTTCTTCAAGAAGTGGGCTTAGTAATTTTTCATAGAATTTTGTGAAAACCATTAAATTGCACAGCGTACTTCCTTCCTTAAATAATAATGACAGCAACTGCAACTAAAACACTCAAATAATGCATATAGTATGCCAGGCACTTCATGAGCTTTACAGATATTCCCTTACTTAAACCGCACAGAAACCTTATGAGATAGGCACTATAATTGTACTCATTTTACAGTGGAAGAAATGGAGGCACAGAAAGATTAACTAACTTTCCCAAAGTCACAGAGCTAGTTAGTGGTAAGTTCAAGATGAAAATCCATACTTCCTTGCTTTAGAGCTCATGTTTCATATCTACACTTTCCTTCCCAACATTTAGTAGCATTGCTGGTAAATTTTAGATCCTGAGCAAGAATTGTACTCCTGCTTTGACACTTTCTGCCCTGACTCACTTTCATATTTGATGCTCCTATAAATAACAGCACAAAGATAAGTCGTTTTTAAGCTTTTCCAGAGGAGGTGGTACCCTGTAAATGTGAATGGACCTACAAACTATTTTGCATGACAAATATGTAAATATATACACACATATGTACACTTACATGTTTTCATAAAATTTAGTCTACAGGCTGCCCAAAGCTCACCTTATACAGTTTAAAAACTCCTTCCTATGACTTACTCTATTGATCCTGTCTTTATTTAAACTTTTGATATTCTATCAATCATGGGTGTCTTTGCATTAAATTCAATTTTTCAAAATGTATCAACACCTTTCATCTTGATTATGTAGGGTTTTTATTCATTTTGTTTTGTTTTGGTGTTATGCCCAGGACTTGGAATAGGTGAGAGAGGCACTGGTGTCCCAGCCTTACAGGTCAAACTTTGAAACATGAATAGATTTTATTGTGTCCAATAAAGACAACGAAAGCTGTCTTCTAAGCCCCCCAGTTCTGTATACTACTAATCATGTGAATATAAATAAATGAAGTTTATGGCCAATTTATCCTTAATGCAGTAGACTAATAGCTCAATGTTTAGTTATTCCTATATTCCTCATCTTGATTTAACAAAATAATATTAAATAAAGAGGACCTATTCATAAAATACTATTTTATAATAGAATTTAGATATTTAAGATGGCAAGTGAGATTGTCATTATTCTGATGTATTTTCAGTTTCTGAAAAGAAAAAGAAATTCCTAGGTAACAATGAATTGGGATTACTCATGTTTCAGAATACCACATATTTAATACTCATTAATGATTACCTATGATTAAAACCCATGAATGTCTCATCATTTTCAATTGTACCATTCAACTATAAAATATTTTGTAACAAATCACTGGCATTGTTGCTGAGCCTTAACCCTACAGGCTTCTGTCCATGATAAAATCTTGAAGTCCACATACTGGTACAAGTTTTCTACCCCATAATCCATATACTGTACTTTTGATAGATTATTAATCTATCAAAAGTACAGTTTAATCTTTTGATAGATTATTAATCTTCCTGAATTATTTCATAATTATTTCATAATTATTCTATGACAGCAATTTTTTTAATTTTTAATTTTTTATAAACATATAATATATTTTTATCCCCAGGGGTACAGGTCTGTGAATTGCCAGGTTTACACACTTCATAGCACTCACCATAGCACATACCCTCCCCAATGTATGACAGCAATTTGAAAGAAGAAAACAAAATAATTAGAAGAAACTGTTGGGGCACACTAAATTATTAAAAGATGAGAGTCATCTATTCTTGGTAAGGTATTAGAGAAGGAGGCTCTAGAGAGAAAAGGGGACAGGGAGAGGGGTTTAAAACCTGAGAAGCACAAACCTTAAAAAAAGAGCTTGGGATAAACAGGAAGAAATATGCTGGAATTGTTTCTACACACTTAGCTTCAATGAATTATTGTTAGTGTATGCATTCATTTGTAATATAACACTTATTTTTATAAATCAAGATTGCCATGGAATACCTTCAGTAGTCAAATAAAGAAAGAAGACAGCATTGGTTATTTATGATCACAGAAAGTAAACTCAGGAAGAACATTTGCTGAGCATGAGAGGGTAGTAAAAACGTATGAGTAATCAGAGATTTCATTTAACTTCTAGAAGCCACCAAAACATTAAATACCTAGAAGCCAATATAACTTAGAAACGTATTATAAATCTCAAAGGCTTTGGCTTTGTTAGAATAGGTATATAATTTATACTCTTGGTTCATTGGGAATACTGATTTTTGTATATTCATTAACACTCCTGTATTTATTATGAATCCAAGCCTATTTAGAATTGTCCATAATAGGACATGAGGGTGGGGTGCCTGGGTGGCTCAGTCGTTAAGCATCTGCCTTCCGCTCAGGGTATTATCCAAGGGTCCTGGGATCAAGCCCCCACATCAGGCTTCCTTGCTCGGTGGGAAGCCTGCTTCTCCCTCTCTCTCTCCCCCTGCTTGGGTTTCCTCTCTCGCTCTCTCTCTCTTTCTGTCAAATAAATAAATAAAAGGAGAAGGGAGTTGGGGGAAATTGGAAGGGGAGGTGAACCATGAGAGACTATGGACTCTGAAAAACAATCTGAGGGGTTTGAAGTGGCGGTGGGGGGGAGGTTGGGGTACCAAGTGGTGGGTATTATAGAGGGCACGCATTGCATGGAGCACTGGGTGTGGTGAAAAAACAGTGAATACTGTTATGCTGAAAATAAATAAAAAATAAATTAAAAAAAATAAAATCTTAAAAAAAAAGTAGGACATGAGTGTGAGTGAGAACAAGAGGGAGGGAAGGAAGGAGACAGGGAGGGAGGGAGGCAGGGAGCACAGAGCACAACCCCCAGAATTTTTTCCTTTTTACATGATATTCTGAAGAAATGTAATTGGCTTGATATTTATGCACTCATTCATTCATCAGATATTTATTGACTGATTGTCAAATAATCTAAAATTTCTCTACTAGACCATTTGGGTTTGAACTAACATTATTGTTTTTCTGCTGAAAATGGTAAAGCTTTATTAAGAAATTTCTGATCACATAATTGAAATAAAATTATTTCACAATTGTAAAACCATATAGAAAAGAATATTCTCTGTGGCAGTTGGTACGACTGTGGTTTGCTTTAGTGAGAAAAAATGAAAGGGAATGATAGGTGCCCCTTCTGGGTGCAAGTTTAAAGAACTGACATGTGCTTCACATGATGTTTTCCCTCTGCCACAAGACTGGTGGTAGAACTTCTTCTCCCATCTAAGTGTCAAAGTGAAGACATGAAGTCAGGGAGCAGGACCACAGATGACACATGCTGGGCATGTTACTTGAGGGAGAAATAAATTTTGGATGTTGTAAACCACTGAGATGTGGGAGAAGTTTATTTGTGCTGCCGTATAACTTAGACAAAATTAATATATTCATTCCTATTTTAAAAAGTTTAACTTCTTTTTAGAGCATAAGAATATTCTAGAAAATTGGTTAATATTATCAAGAAATGGACAACTATTCTCTGAGACACTTTTTGTGATCCTGATCTTAAAGTCATTTCTAAATGATTGAAAAAGGAATGCCACAACACCTATTCTCTGCGAAATTGCTTCAAGATTGTTGGTCATCTCAAACTGGACAAATAAGCCACCCATTATAAATATTACAAAATGTTCTTTTCATCTTGACAAGGAAATCTGGACGGAGGTAAAGATATTAAAGGAGGAAAACAAAGTGGGGTAGGAAAATGTAAAAATGTGCTTCTCATATGTTGATGACAGCTTACTGCAACAAAATTTGAGATAAAAATATTCTTGTGCATTCTTTTTTCCTATAATCTTATGTAAACTTCATTTGCATTCATTTTTCTGACAAACTTACAAATATGGTCGCAAAGCCCCAACAAATATATATGTGAATGACAGATAAAAGCTGAAATTTAACATAGTTGTCACTTAACAGGACCACCGTATGTCTGAACATTCATTATGTAGAAAAAACAAGGAGATTTTGCCTGGGAGACAAATAGATCACATTGTATCCTGAAGGACAACCTTTAAATGAATTTGAAATACTTTTTTGAATGTGTCAAAAGCAGTAACATTTTCAGAAAGGTGGGAGTTTAGTTTGGAACCTACCACAATTTATGAATGATGATAGAAGTAATATATAGAGGGCACAAATTTTGCAGAACCCTAATATTCTGAAAAATCTTGCTCCACTAAACTCAGTTAACTTTTTTGAGAGAACAGTGATAATGGGGGTGATTATGAATAGTTATCACAAATGTAAAATGACTAATATTAAAAAAAATTTATATATAAATGAAATAGAATTACTAAAAAAATTAATCTACAGAAGTAAAAAGGAGTATTTTTAAGTGAAAAGTAGCATTTTAAAAATTCATACAAGGCTTTCTGCACATTTCATCAAAAGTGCATACCTGCTGAATTAAAGAAATGTATCTACCCTGTAAAAATTATGAGTGAGGCACTTAGCTTTATCTGATATAGTGGATATACAAGGTTCAAAATTGCTGTTTTATGATCAGTCAATTTTGCAACTAATAAGGACAGGAAAATTATTATTCCTATTGTTACATAAATTGAGAAAGAAAGCTAAATTATGTACTTTTGACATTTTTATGTTTTCCTAGCCTCAATATTTGCATTGATATTTAAAAATCTATATGAAAACATAATTTTGGGAAAAATATAAAGCTATTTAGGGGTTTGAAGAAATGTTGGGATATACAACAGATCAGATAGCAAGATATCACTTAAAGTTTTTCAGTTATAATACCAATGAACTTGAAGCTATGACTTGAAGGTATTAAGTGGTAAGTGACCTCTAAAGTTAAAAACCATAGGAAAATGAGTCTTGACAGGGCTATTTAGGGTACTTCCACATGGCAGATCTCTATTTTCAACCTAACTAAAAATATGACCCAACAGTTAGTGAGACTCTTACTGCTACCTAACGTGATATCCCCAGTCACATCTTTAAAGAGCATTTCAGGTCACTGCATGGATATGGACCCTGACACACTAACTCTATCAAAGTACTACAAAAGAGAAAAATACACATAAACAATTGAGGGAACAGTAAAATATAAGCCATTTTATTACCAGATTCCCTTAAAGCTAACTTTGACATTGATGGAAAATGAAGGTCAAAGGATGATAGAAGTGTCATATTATTGGTATGAAAATACATTCGTTTCTTGTTTAAATATATCAGATGTCTAACCCTTTCTGCCACATGTCAGAGCATGAAAAAGAAGATTATAGCTGCCATCTTTGTAGTCCATAATTTATCCTTTTCTTCCAAATGTACCTTTTTGATCATATAATTTATTGAAGAACTGAATAAACCACAAAATATAGATTAAAAATAAAAAATTTGTATTGATATTTAGATGGGTATTAAGGAGGACATGGATTATATGGAGCACTGGGTGTTACACGCAAACAATAAATTACGGAACACTGCATGAAAAACTAATGATGTACCATATGGTGACTAGCATAATACAATAAAAATAAATAAATAAATAAATAAGAATAAATACATAAATAAATAAAGTATATATTTGTCATATAAAAAGTATGAAATTTAAAATACATAACTATTATATGTTCTTTATCTTAGTACATTTTGACAAGTAAATTAAATATATTACAGTATTTATAGTATCTAAATCTATATGAATTCAATATCATTAAAAATGTATGTGAATAAATATCAATTTATACTTAGAGAAATTATCTTTATCACTCTTTTAAGAACCAATATATTGCCTTATAAACACTTTGTTTTTAAACTCCCAATGTCAGAGTATAATCTGATTTTTTAAAAAATCTCTTCGAATGGATTTTGTGCTCCTCCAGCCAAACTACCTGAAGATGAAAAGTATCCTTTTCACCAAATTATCCCTTCCATTTTGTAAACACTAAAGGGGAGTGGAGGTGATGGGTGATGGAGAATAAAGGATAATGGGTACATTTTCTTTTACTGTTTTTATTAGACGGACACCATCTCCCAAGTAAAATCTGCCAGATTAGAGGAGCTCTAATACTTGAAATCATCTTGTAGCCTTGCCTCTCCAGACTTTGTTGTTATGTGTTCTCTGGAGAGATAAAAGGCACAACTGTGAAGCATAATTCAGTTAGTGGTAGACTACATTACAAGTATATAAAATGACAATACACAGAATACCCAAATTATCCCTTATAACCTATTCTCAGACACAGTCATAGCAACAACTATAATTACCTAGAAAGATTAAGTGTATTTAACTGCTCACTCAAGTGGACTTCCAATTCTGTCCTGGGGGTTGTCATGTAAAAATCCCAGCAGATCCTGTGTTTAAGTGAAATGCTCTATTCTGTGATTTCACACCAGCTAAGGCTCAAATAATGATAGAGATGGACCACGTTTTTTTCCTCCCTGGTGATTTGAAATTATAAGGGCTACTAAATTCTTTTTTCTTAATGGTCCTATTTACCTCCCATATGGGGGGAAAATAAAGCCTAATACAAACCAATCATCAATAGAAAGCACTAAGTTGAAAAAAAAAAGATGATTTATGAGATGCATTTTGCAAGATATGACAGTAATCATTTTAGTTTCTGCTCCACTATAAATGATTGTAGGGAGTGAGCAGGGCGGGAGGGGGGGAGGTGCCTGAGGAAAAGAACATTTTTATGAGTAAGTGTAGAAATATGAATTAAATGTAGACTTTTAACTATCCAGGCATGCCATCAACAGATTTCATTAAAAGAATAAAAAACTGTATAGAATGTTCAGAAAAAATGAAACTTGGTCTGAGACTTCTAAAGCAATGAAGAGCAGAAAGGCATTGGGGAATATGTAGGCACATCTAAACAAATATTGACTAAACAAAAGTAATAATACCATATAGGATTAAATATAATGTAAAACTCACATCTGTAATAACTAGTATATAAATCAAAAGGGATTGCAACTGAAATTAAGTTCCTTGTATATCAGGGGTGAGGCTTAAAGGACAAATGACTTTAGATTTTGAACATTATAAAAGGGGCAAAGTTTAAACGGTAAATTAACATTTACATTCTGAACTTTTAAAACAGATGAACATAAAGGAAAAGGGAAAAGAGAAAAAGAAGAGAGGGAAACAAACCATAAAGAGACTCTAAATGATAGAGAAGAAACTGATGGTAGATGGAGAGAGGGGGGTTGGGGATGGGCTAGATGGGGAATGGGTATTAAAGATCATATTCGTGATGAGCACTGTGTGTTATATGTACTTGATAAATCACTGAATTCTACTCCAGAAACCAATATTGCAATGTACATTTACAAACTAAAACATAATTCTAAAAAAAGAATTCTTAAAAATAAAATAAAAATCAATAAATGAATAGAATATATAACTACCAATGTAGTTGAGGAAAACTATAGCATGTTAAAATTATTCAATGTAAAAGAAGGCAGAAACAGAGAAAACAAATGCACAGAAATGCATAGTATACAGGAAGTACATAAAAGTAATGATATAAATACATTCAAATATTGTAAAAAATAAAAATGTCCTATTTACAAAAAAATTTTGGAAGAATAATATATACAATTCCAGTGATGTATAGTTTAGCAAAATCTATATTAAAACAGAATAAAAAAATTAAAAGTAAAATGATAGAAAAAGTTATGCCAAAAAAAAAAGAAAAAAAAAACTTACCAAAGGAGAGATTTAATACTGATAATATACGCTTTACATTTTTCTCTAGAAATAAGGAGGATGCACTTGAATCTGGCCTGTTTTCGCTTGGACCCACTCCTCACTCTCCTTGGCTGTGCCCATTGATACAGGGTTTTGGTCTATATCAGGCTCTGTGTCACCTGATCAAATGGTGGCATTGGCAGGAAGGAAAGAGGTGGACAGGAAGGGAAGTCAGAGTGTTGAAACCCCTCTTTCTGTGTGTCCCCCAATGGCCCTCTTTACCCTGTAGTTGAAGTTTAGGCTGGGCAGATACACCCTGGCTCCTGAACTCAGTACCTACCTCTCCTGCCTTCTTCCCCACAGTTTAAGTATGATAGAGGCTTCCTTCTGTTGCTAATTCCTAGGCTGTCTCAACACCTCTTGTTGGCCCCTCAACTCTCCCATGGAGGTTAATTCTGGGTTTTATATTCCCTCTGTTTAAACCATTTCTTGTGGTTTCTGTTTTCCTGACTGGACTTTGACTTATAGGGATCACCATAGGATGATGCATTTTTTTTTCCACCAAAAATGTGTATGATTCCAATTTGGTGTATACCTAATTCCATAATTTCAGAAGATACAACACAAAATTTAGAGCATTACAAACAGAATTAGGTAAGCACCATCACACCAGATTTTAAAACCCCAAGCAAAGCTTCTTCTCATCTACAACATTCTCCTAAGCTCATTAGTTGTGAATTCTTATTTCTAAGTAAATTGTATATAAGGCATCAATTGAAAAAGAACTTTTGGGTGCACAATTTTCATTTGTGCTACCCATGCTCATTCTTTTAAGCACATGTGGAACTCCAACTATGTGCTACTACTAGACACCTGGGACTGGGTGTGGGGCATGAGGAAGTCTAATTCAGTGGGAATTCAGTCAATTCACACCATTATGGGATAGAACAACTAAAGGTAGAGCTGTGTAAAGTGTCATAGGAGGAAATTGCCTATGAAGGAAATTAAAACTAGGTCTTGAAGAATAAAAGGAATCTGTGAGGGGGGAAAAGTCAAAAGCATATTCATTGATTCCTTTATTTATATATCTGATCTTGCTCCTACATTTAGCATGTTGGCCACAATTTCTGGTGTTGAGTATACATAATTTAAAAACATAATAGTTACCCTTATGTAGTTCACAGTCCACTGGGAAACCTGAGAAGACTCAGGAAGGACCTGCTAACCAGGCTGCAGAAGGGAAAGCCAAGGAAAGCTTTTGAAAGGAAGGGAGTGAAATATAAGGATTTTAAAAATCAAGAAGAGCATTTATCAGGAGAATGAGAATGGTGGTGCTGGTGAACAAGATGGGAAGGGACAGTTTCAAGTGGTGACAAAATACTCCTGCAAAGGAAAACATTTTTTTTACTTTCTTGGAAGGAAGGGAAAATCCAGCATACTGAATCCCTATTTCTAAACCAAAGGTTGCCCAATATGAGACTTCTCTCCCTACAACACCAGAGTCACACTATTTTAAACATGGTGATATTCTCAAGAGGGGAGAAGACGATTGCATTTCATATTCAAACTCTGTCTGCAGTACTATCATTCTTCCACTTGAACAAATATTTTTGGATTTTTATTTGCTTAGTATTCCTTAAAGTAAAAGGGAAAGAAAGTAAATTTCCTAAGCCCAGAAACATCAGTTGTTAGTTTAAGGCAACTTTGGCTATAGATGGCTCTAGAAGAAACTGTGAAGCAGAAAAAAAAAAAAAAAAAAAAAAAAAAAAACAAACCAAACCAAACCTAAACCAAAAACAACTTTATTTCTTTTAGGTAGAATTTTCTTTCTATTTAATTTTTCTCTCCTCAATTTTCCTTTAGGCCATCAAGTGTTTCTTCAGCTTCTCTACAGTATCTGTGTCACTCTTTGGGAAATGATACAGATTATGCACTAAACCTGAGATACCAATTTTTGACAAATGCATATTAAAGCTTTTCCTTGTTTTAACATAAATAAAGAAGTTTTGTAAAGTTTCTGGCAGTATTTTTGGTTGGTCTGGTGTTCTATAAATCATACCAGGGAAGTAAGAAGGAATAAAGCCCTCACCTGGTGCAAACTATGTTCCTTTCCCACAAATAATTTTATCCCTTCCTGGAAATCTTAGGGGGGAAAGGACCCCCTTCCAATAAAAGAGCCAAAAAACCTCTTGTCACAATTTTGTTTTCATTTGCTGTCTCCTTTTTTATTGAATTTTAATGCTATCCAGAATCCCTAATTAAATCAAAATATTGAGGGGCGCCTGGGTGGCTCAGTGGGTTGGGCCGCTGCCTTCGGCTCAGGTCATGATCTCAGGGTCCTGGGATCAAGTCCCGCATCGGGCTCTCTGCTCAGTGGGGAGCCTGCTTCCCTCTCTCTCTCTGCCTGCCTCTCCATCTACTTGGGATTTCTCTCTGTCAAATAAATAAATAAAATCTTTAAAAAAAAAAATCAAAATATTGAATCCTGGGTACCCTATAATCTGCATAGAAGTAGACTATAAGTTGCAAAAGGGCCAAGGCATCATTCAAAAGCTGAACAGAGAACCTCACAATTTCTGAAGAATATAAAGTTTTAGAAATCAAGTCTATCCATTAGTACCAGCAAGAATAAATGGCTTAATTTGCTAATAAAGTTATCTACAACTGAGATGAATGTTTGACATTTGCAAAGTTATTTTTTTGGACTTCTCTTATTCTGTTCCATTTTTATGTTGCTGAACTTATGATCCCTTCTACAATTCACTTAAGATTTAAAAGAAGAAAGAAAGATATTAAGAAGTTACAGGTGTATTTACATACACTTTCATAGTTCTCCTAGCATTTAAAATTCCACAGATGGCATATTACTAGGGAGAAAATCCACTATTACCAAAGCAGTAACATTTATTATTAAAAGTAATACCTTTAAACATGGCTTCCAACTCCCAGGCCTGCAAATATTACTCCCTAGAGAGAAATTATCACTCATACCTTTTATGAAGGGCCATATCACTGTGCTACACTGCATTTCCCTTTCACTTCACAAGAAATAACTTCACTGAATCAAATAGTAAGCTTAAAAATTATTTTGTAGTTTTCCCCAGAATCTTGACATTTCAAGTTTTTGAGACTCTTGTGTTTTTTAATCTGACCTTTTCTACCTAAATATCATATTTTTGCATTGCATTTCGATAACTCAATAATGTTTTTAAATGAACATTTTTGTGCTTTCGTCTTCAAAGTATACAGAGCAACATGGCAAGAGCAAGTTCCATTTTTTAATTTAAATTATTTTCATGGCTTTGAGCAAACTTTAACCTTTAAAACGGCCTGGGTACAATTCTGATTAACATCTCCACTATTTAGCCTGGCGATTTAGTGGAGATAACTCTTTCCCCTATAGCAGCGATAAGCAAACTCTTTCTTATTTAAGCCAATTGATAAAAAAAGAAAATATTTCCAGGCCATGTGTCTTTTCATTCAATATGGAAATGTTATTATTGATTTCCATGATGCAGAAATAGAGAAACCATCTAAGTGAATGCAGAGAAAATATAAAAAAGAAAACTGACCTTTTTATTAGACAAAAATATTAATATGTAGGAATATTTGTGATTTTCAGCATGAATGCTTATCCCTCATACTTGTATAGTACTTCAGAGTTTCCAGAGAAGACTCATGTATCTTATATTACCAGGGAAAAAAAGTATGAATTAGGCATTGTTACTTTGAATCAATAGAATCAGAGCTGTGAAGTGTGTTGTCTGTTCCTGCAGGAAAAATTAATTCTGATTACAGTGCTGCAATCACATTTTACATTCTATGACATATTAACTCTCATATACCCTAGTTATTCCACCACCAAAGAATAAGCCTGTTTTCATAAACAAAGAAGATATTTTTAAGAATGTCTGTGCTGTGTGGCTAGAGAAAGCTGGGTTTCTTCTTGGGTTCTAGTGTCTAGCCACCAGCAAAAGGGCTCTGCTTTGTTCTCTAGGCCCTAAAATCACCAGGTTACTTGCTCCTTTAGCTTGTCATCAGTCTGCCCATAATTCTTCACTCCAAACACAGGAGCAGATTTCTCCCTTAATTCTACAAAACTCCGCTTAGTCCAAGCTGTAACTCTAACCAAACTTCAGTGAAAGCTTGGAGATAGCAGGAAGAAATTACACCTCAGAAAAGAAAATGTTAGCACCAGACAGGGGCCATAAATTCTCCTGGATACCACAAAGGATAAGACTTTACAGGGTGAGTCTTTCTGGCTCTCTCTTGCCTTATTGTCCATTCTCCTGCTGTCAGATGGCAAGGACCAGTTTATCTCCCTCAATGGTGATGTTTCGAACCTGACTTCTGCCTTCATCTTCTCTAGATTGCTGTGATGATGGAGGGAAATATTATTTTCTACTCTCCTGCTCTTGCCCACCTCCAGTCAAAATCCTAATAAACCAAAGAAACACAAATAATCTACAATAAAGATAAAATTTCAAGCTATTGTGCAGAACAGTGTGCCTTGAATTACTCCATAACAGTTTGTGATTTGGTTTTCCTTTTCCAGAAGGAAAATGCTCATTAATGTTTTTTTATTAATTTAAAAAACAGTTTTTGCTAAAAAAAAAAAAGATTAGAAAATATTGCTGACAACCTTAAAATATTGTCTTGTGGGGTTTTTTGTTGTTGTTGTTGTTGTTTTTTGGTTTTTGGTTTTTTCCTCCCCTTTGTGGCCAAATCCCTTCCCTTTATTTTGGCTACATTTAAGCAGCCTTTGCACTTATGTGTGGCAGTTAGCCAAAAGACTGGAAGAGTAAAAAAACACCTCTTCTAGACCATACCCACAAAAATCTTTCATACATCTTTACCCACGCTTTTCCTTTTTGCAGCTTCATGCTGAGGAGCATGACAACCTCGTAAGCCAAGTATTAAAGGTGGCAAAGTCACAGACGGCAGGCAGCTCTCTCTTATCACATAATGAAGGTGGCAAAGACACCGACAACCATGAGGTGTCTCCATCATCACTTGGAAAAGAATCTCCTATCAGGAGCAATGACACTGGATTGTTCAGTAAAAACAATTTTCATGTGTTAAACAATATCTATTTTTTTAAAATCACATTTCCTTAATTATTGCATCTCTTCTCTATTGAAAAAATCCAATCATTTTCCAAAACTTGCTTCATTGTTTTATGTTCCAGATTCTTTGGCGGAGAACAGGGGCAGAGACGAAAGCAGTTAACACCTCAGTCCTTCCTGAAGAGGAGTCTCCCTTTTCTGGTTATTGGAGGTTCTCTTTGCTGGGCTCTAGGAGAACTAGATGAGCTAGGCAACCCCCAACTACATCAATGCAATGATGCCAATTTACCTACTTTATGCCTGTAATATCTGGCTTGAGGTAAGTACTTACTGCTAATAGGAAACCATGACAGATTACCGATTTTAGTGCCCATGATTTTTAGCCCCAGTGCGTTCCTCAAGTACTGCCTCCTTTTCATACGTCTGCTTCAGAAGATGTTTTCTTTTAGTTTTATTGCTTCTTAGTTTTGAAAATCTGCATTTTACGTTAGATCTTGGGTTTTTAGTCAATAGCAACGTGTACCAAAAAAAACCCATTCCTATTTCACTGAGATACCATTTTAAAGGAAGAAAAACAATGCATCTTGCCCCAAATTGCATTACCTGAAATTGTAGAATAATCAAAGTATAAAACCCCATTCCTCCATTTCTGGTAAAAGATAAGCATGGCCTGCTTAAGGTACAAAGCTGTTATTAAGTGTTAACTAAAATAACGTAAAAGAGTCAAGGGGAAGGTAATGACTCGTATTAAGTTTCAGTGCTATTTGAAATGAACAGTCTTAGCACTGACAAAAAAAAAAAAAAAGAAAAACAGAAGAGTGAAGAAGGCACATTGGCAAGGGGTTAGGGATTACACCCAAATGGACAAAATGTGCAAAAATATCAAGGCTGGACAGACTTAAGAGACATACACCAGACTGCAAACAATAACAAAATTAAACTCTCTCAATCTTTCATGCTTTTCCTTATTAACCCCAAAGCCTCTCAAAAGAGGTTCTTTTCTAGTTGCTTTATTTTTTTACTATTTATCTACTTCTTAACTCCTTAATTGACTTAGATTATGTGAAAAGTCACAGATTCTGTGGAACACTGCAGTGGTTAAGAAATGGTCTTCATGGTCCTACAGATCTGTCTTTGAATTCAAACCCTGCTACTTAACAAGTGACTAAAAATGTTACTTAATCCCACTTAGCTGTTGTTCTTCACAAGCAAAATATGTATGAGAGTATTTAACTCATATAGTTAATATGATAATAAATGCATTGAAAGAAAGCAAATTACTTACAACAATTGTTGGTATGGTTAAATAATAAATGGCACTGTTATTCAGGGAGTGCAATGTCTGTCTTTTTTCCTCTTGACTTCTTAGAAACATGAGACTGCCCTGTTTTTGGACATCATCAGTCTCTATCTCCTTCTGATTGGGAAACATTGGTCTAAGCAATAAGAAATACACTCTTTATTGTGACATTCAATATCTCCCTTGAGCCATACTTAGCTGTATTTTTTTCAATATTATTTCCAAAAAACACTCTTTATGAAGTTTCACTCCAGTCCAACCAAATTTATTTGATTCTCCAGATACATGTCTCAAATTCTAGACTTTTTCATTTCTTCATTTTAGTTCTTTTGCTTGAAACTACTTTCTAATCTATCATTGCCATATTTTCCATAACCTGAGGGCAATTCCAATACTTTTTTAGGAGCCCAAATTTAATTCTATTCTAGAATAATACTGTGCTTTATTTAACACAATAATAAGTGACTGGATCATTACAAAAATTGCTCCTTTTTTTTTTTTAACTTCATGAAAATTGCCATAACTTCTTGCCCATTAACATTTTTATTTGGGGATTATGAATATGCTTGGACTAGGACAACGTGATTTGCATTTTGTCTAAGCAACAAATATCAGAATCCCGATATGGACTGTTGTTTTTCAACAGAGGTGAGACAAATTAATCCAGCAAGTGACATTTCCTATGACATGTTTTATGCCTAGCTTGTCACTGGTAATTGAAACAGAAGGTAGAGTGGTTTTAAACCTTCCTGATAAGATATCACTTTACTCTGGTTTGTCAATTTTTTCTTCTCTTCCAGTTTCCACACAGTTCATGGCTCAGATAAGAAACCAAAGTTTATTTGGAAAAATAGTGTGGATTAGTTAAGGTAGCAGGAGTGACAGAACAAAGATAGAATGGCAGAAGCTGCAATTTTTAGGGACACTTTTAATGTTTTCCTTTTCAATTTACGAACATTGTGCACATTTCCCAAAGACAAGGACAAGTTGTTTAATGTGCCTTCATGTTTTATAAAGATAGCTATGAAATTATCAAATACTTGTTAATAAACCTTTTCAAAATACAACTTGCCAATATATACATGATCTCCAACAAACACAGGCATTCACTAGAATATTAATATGAATTTATAACCAGTATCTCTATTTCCTAGAATATTTCAGGTTAAATATTATTCATTTCCACTGAAATATCTTATTAACTTTTTTTTTTTCATTTTTATTCTTTCCACACATTTGTTTTATCTAAATGTGTGTGTGAGGGAATGAGATAAATTCTCATGAGGGCTTATGTAAGTTCAGGTCTTCTGAGAAGCAGATTTCAACATGGAAAAAAAAAAAAAAGAAAAGACTCAAAAAAGATTTATTAGGGAAGATACCTGCAGGAGTGAATTAAAAGGGCAAGGGGTGGGGTGGTGCTGGGACAGCTATCCCCACTGCAAGTAGCACTGACCCTGGTGAAAGAGAGGGAAGGGAAGAAATTTGTGGGGGGAGTCTTAGACTATAATACAGGTATAGCACGTTCTGTAAGGCTATTGGGGAGTCTTCAAGGCAACACTGTCCATTAGAAGAGTCCTGTACCTCTATGAGCTGGCTTACTGTGTCCACGGTATGTTTAGTCATTAGCATGAGGAGAGTGTCTCAGATCAAAGATAGAGACGGATGAAGCCCAACAGCCTGGGCTTCAGTCAGTTACGCTCTTTGATGTCAGAGATCTGAGGGAACACTTTTATGGCAGCCCCAGAACTCAAATTCAAAACCCTCAATTAAAGAAGAAAATAGGAAATTATATACAGACTTGCTCTTAATTAATTGAGGATTTTTACGTGGAAGCACTGTCTAATTATTTGGACCTTGTTATTTGTGATGTTTATACTTTTTACTGTTGTTATTAGGACATCCCATTAGTTTTCCACAGGGGGGATAAAACAATAAAGCACTTAAAATGAATGGATTCTTTATGTCTATCTTTAAGGCAACCAAAGAAAGGCTTGGGCCATCATCATCACAAAGCACAGCAACTTCTAGAAGAAGCAATTCAAAGGATAGAATGAAGGTGTCTCCTTTAAAAAAGTAATGATATAAGTTTAGCCCTTAAATTCCATTACAATGAAAAAAGGGGATAAGAACAGCCTATGTAAATTTAACTCTTTCAGATATCTCATACAAATGGAATCACACAGTATTTGTCTTTTGCATTTGTTATTTCACTTAGCATAATATCTTCAAGACTCACTGCCAGGGGTTCGGAAGAGAGGATTAGAGATTATTGTTTTGGTGGATACATAGTTTCAGTTTGGAATGATGGAGAAGTTCTGGAGATGGATAGTAGTGATGGATAGACAAGAATGTGAATGCACTGTACACTTAAAATAGTTAAATAGTAAGTGTAATATTGTGTACATTCTACCACAATAAAAATAAATAATTAAAAATACATCCTTACCACTATACATCTATCAAACAGCCAAATCTACAACACTGACAATAACAAATGCCGGCAAGGATGTAGAACAATACAAATTCATTCATTGTTGGTGGAAAGCAAAATGGTACATTTTGGAAGACCTTTGGCAGGTTTCTCACAAAACAAAACATACTCTTACCATATAACCCAACAATCACTTTCCTATTTACCCAAAGCAGCTGAAAACCAATGTTTACACAAAAACCTAAAAACGAATGTTTTAAGCATCTTTATTCATGATTGCCCACACTTGGAAGAACCAAGATATTCTTTAGTAGATGAGTGGATTAATAAACTGTGGTACATTCAGGCAATGAAATAGTATTCAGCACTAAGAAATGAGCTATCAGCTAAGAAAAAAATAGAGGAAACTTAAATATTCCTACATAAAGAAACAAGTTCTGAAAGTCTACCTACTGTATGATTCCAACAATATGACATTGTGAAAAATGCAAAACTACAGATACAGTTAAAAGATCAGTGGTTGCCAGGGGCTCATTGGTGGAAAGGATAAATAAGCAGATAAATAGGCAATTTTTAAGGGAACGGAAATACTCTGTATGATACCATAGCTATAGATACATATTATACTTTTGTTCAAACTCATAGAATATACAACACTGAGAGTGAACTGTAATGTAAACTATGGATCTGGGGTGACTATAATGTGTCAGTATAGGTGTATCAGATGTAACACATGCATCCACTGGTAGGGGATATTGATAAGAGAATATGTGTCGAAGAGGGGGTAGATGGGAAATCTCTGTACTATCCCTGCATTCTTTTCTGTGAACACTAACCTGTCCTACAAGCAAGTCAACTAAAAAATTTTTTAAAAAGAACAGCCTACATAGTATAAAATACAATGTATATAATACAAAATACAACACATATAGTTAAAAAGTCCAAAAAATGTGTGGCTCTGATAATTCCTAAAAAAACATGTTAAAGCTTTCAATTATATATAATGTCAGATTCTTACAAACCATCACCTAAAAACACCAGTTGTTCACTGTTAGCAGTCTTAAATTTTACTAGGCACTGTTTGAAATCTACTCATTTTTAAAACTGAAAGCTGTCATTTTTGGTTCTAATTTGTAATTTTAAAGTAAAATTTAGTAAGCTAATGACAAATGAATACACTTACAGGATTTTTCTATACATTTCCTCTGTTTACCTGAAGAATTTCTAAGGGAAGCTAAGAGATACAGTTAGTAAGATGTGGCCAATGAGAAAATGGTCATAATGATATTCAGAAGAGACATGATTATATTCTTGCTAAATGTAGTCACAAATTAGGTTAGTGACAAAGAGAAGCTGGTACTCCTACTAGAAGAGAATAAAGGCACTTGCAAGTGCCTCACTCTCTTCTGGGTTCTTCTTACCACAGTGAAGACACCCATAGATACTTGGTACAGTTAGCATTAGAGCTATTCTTCTTCTCCATATTTGCTATTTATGATTGACAACTATCTGAATCACCATATATTTTATGTATTGATGTTTATTTCTGTTTGTAAAGCTATCTCTACCTCCCAACATTGCCCCTGGTACTAACAGTGCAGTGCTGAGCCAGTGGTGATATTTTAAATGCTGTCTGATCAACTGGAATGAACTAACTAACTAACTAACTAACTAACGGTGCAGTGCTGAGCCAGTGGTGATATTTTAAGTGTTGTCTGATCAACTGGTATGAACTAATATTGCAGATAATGATATGAAAAACTATGAGCAATGTAAGGAAACTAAAAATCAAGAAAATAAGATTGCCTTATCTTGAAAAGCATGAATATTTTATTCTTCATAATTTTTCTTAGATTACATAGAACTACTAAGTTCCCCCTCTTTTTTTTTTTAAGAGGAAGTTGTTATAATGATGGGAAGACAATGAACAAGGAGGCAAGGACTGGGAGAGACTTGATTTTGCACCTGTGGGTTAACTTTGGGCATATCTATTGCACTGTGCTCTGTATTCATTACACTTACCCAATGGCCCCCAAGATATTCCAGTACTGGGAAGCAGGTCGGAAGCATCTTCTACTTTGATAATATATGCATATAAATCAAGGATGTAGCTGATTGGGAATGAACCTTGAAGGTAAAAATTTATAATTTATATTTGTAAAAGGAATAAAAGAGGTAGTGATATAATCATGAGCTACTACATAGGTCTCCTTTCTGTCCTTCATTAGCAAAACTAGATAATCTTAAGAGGAATTAGTTGGACTTCAAGTGGAAAACATTTTAGTTCAATAAATGTCCATTTTAATATATATAGTTAATAATCATGAAAATCTACCAAGATTTAGGTAGGTATCAGCATATCCTAATCACTTAATATACATTTTCTGGTTCAATACTTAAAATACTCTATTTTCGTCCATTTTTGGGGTAAGGAGTCTGAAATAGGAAGTTTCTCCAATGTCTTGCCTAAGATCCTGTTAGTAGGAACAAAATAATTTATCTAGAGGCCATAGCTCAAACACTTGCTTTACTGGCTCCCTTGTTGCTACTGAGCAAATGACCCCTACAGAGAAGGTATCTCATGGATAAAATTAGGCAAACAGTATCTACATAATTGACTTATAAGAAGTTTTTTAAAGGAGATTCCTGAATTTGATAAGAAACTATATAATTTCAGTTTAAACTTTTAATATTTTAAGTTTTATAATTTTACTCCATTCAGTAACATATTACCACTAAGGACAAAAAAAAAAGGGCGGGGGGTTAAATTAGAAGTACACATTTGTTTTATCAATGCTATTACAGCTGCTGGGGAACCTGGAGAGCTCAGTGGGTTAGATGTCTGACTTTTTTTTTTTTTAATTTTATTTATTTACTTGACAGAGACAGAGAAATCACAAGCAGTCAGAGAGGCAAGCAGAGAGAGAGGAGGAAGCAGGCTCCCTGCTGAGCAGAGAGCCAATGCGGGGCTCGGTCCCAGGATCCTGAGACCCTGACCTGAGCTGAAGGCAGAGGCTTTAACCCACTGAGCCACCCAGGTGCCCCAGATGTCTGACTTTTTGTTTCAGCTCAGTCATGATATCAGGGTCATGAGATCCAGCCCTGTTGTCAGCTCCTTGCTCAGTGAGGAATCTGCTTGAGATTTTCTCTCCTTCTTTCCTCTGCCCCCTCCATTCCCTTCCATTGCATGTGCATGCATAAGTGTTCTCTCTCTAAAATAAATAAATAAATAAATAATCAATACTATTATGCTTAATCAATGTTATTTAGAAGTGTTAGTCATATTTTTAGAACATGTTGAAGTCTTTGGCTACAGAGCTATTAGAATGGCCAAAATCCAGAAAACTGACAACACCAAAAGCTGACAAGGATGTGGAACAACTCTCATTCATTGTTGCTGGGAATGCAAAATGGTACAGACACTTAGAAGGTTTGATGGTTTCTTCTAAAACTAAACATGTTCTTCCCAAATGATCCAGCACTATACTCCTTGGAATAACTCCTAACCCAAAGGAGTTAGAAACATGTCCACAAAAAAGCCTGCATGCCAACAGTTGAAGCATCTTTATTCATAACTGCCAAAACTTGGAAGCAACAAAGATGTCTTTCAATAGGCAATGGATAAATAAACTATGGTACATTAGAAAGTGAAATTTTATTTAGCACTAAAAGGAAATGAACTATAAAGCCATGCAAAGACATGGAGGAAACTTAGATGTACATAACTAAGTGAAAAAGCCAACCTACTAAAAAGGCTACCTACTGTATGATTCCAACTATATGGCATTCTTAGAAAAGCAAAACTATGTGAACAGTAACAAGATCAGTGGCTTCCAGAGATTGGAGTGGGAAGGATGAATAGGTGGAGCATACAGGATTTTTCAGGGCAGTGAAATACTCTGTATGTACTACAAATGACAGATACATGTCATTATACATTCATCTGGACCTATAGAATGTAAAATCCCAGGACAGAACCCTAAGGTAAATCTGCACTTCAAGTGATTATGATGGGTCATTGTTGGTTCGTCATTCGTTATAAATGTACCTCTCTAACAAGAATTGTTGATAATTAGGAAAAATATTCACATGCAGGGGCAGGAGGCATATGGAAAACCTCTGTACCTTCCTTTCAGTTTTACTATAAATCTGAAACCATTGTAAAAATACAAGGCTAAAAAAAAAAAAAAAAAAGCCTTGCTTTCATGTACTACAGAGAAAGAGCTTTTTCTTTTGTCTCCCTTCTGTTTTGGCAGAATCTCCATTTATCTCTCAGCTTTCTTCTTTTTTTTTTTTAATTAATTTCTTTATTTTTTTATAAACATATATTTTATCCCTAGGGGGTACAGGTCTGTGAATCACCAGGTTTACACACTTCACAGCACTCACCAAAGCACATACCCTCCCCAATGTCCATAATCCCACCCCCTTCTCCCAACCCCCTCCCCACAGCAACCCTCAGTTTGTTTTGTGAGATTAAGAGTCACTTATGGTTTGTCTCCCTCCCAATCCCATCTTGTTTCATTTATTCTTCTCCTACCCACTTAAGCCCCCATGTTGCATCACCACTTCCTCATATCAGGGAGATCATATGATAGTTGTCTTTCTCTGCTTGACTTATTTCGCTAAGCATGATACACTCTAGTTCCATCCATGTTGTTGCAAATGGCAAGATTTCATTTCTTTTGATGGCTGCATAGTATTCCATTGTGTATATATACCACATCTTCTTGATCCATTCATCTGTTGATGGACATCTAGGTTCTTTCCATAGTTTGGCTATTGTGGACATTGCTGCTATAAACATTCGGGTGCATGTGCCCCTTTGGATCACTATGTTTGTATCCTTAGGGTAAATACCCAATAGTGCAATTGCTGGGTCATAGGGCAGTTCTATTTTCAACATTTTGAGGAACCTCCATGCTGTTTTCCAGAGTGGCTGCACCAGCTTGCATTCCCCACCAACAGTGTAGGAGGGTTCCCCTTTCTCCGCATCCTCGCCAGCTTTCTTCTATTTACTACAGGTCCCCTCCCTGTCAGATGCAGTTTCTGACCCTACACCCACCACATTTACACTAGTCTGATTCTTCTTTCCTACCTCGCTATAATGCCAGTTCATCAAAATGTGGATCTGATGAGCTAAGACATGAGCAGAGAAATAGAGAAGAGACATGAGGAAGAAAGAACGGGGGAAAAAAAAAAAGAAATACATGAACTATTTTGGAATACTACATCTGCCTGTTACCAACTCAGAGCTTTGAGGTAAAATGAATATGTAAAGGATGAGACTTATATTTCTCCATTTCTTCTCACTGTTAATACAACTCTTCATACATTTTCTCTAATTGCAGCCCTCGATAACCTTGGGCAGCAATAATCAGAATAGCAAAAGAAGAGAGCAGAGGGAAAATCTCTTCCAACCACTGCTCCTTCATTTCCCAGGATCCACATTCTGTTCCCTACCATTCCTTTTAATATTTTTTTCTTTAGATACTTAATCTGTTAAATAGAAATTTATGAACTTGTCTGGGATCCTAATGACCATATTTTTAAATACTAAATATATTTTAATCCTCAAATTATGAGAAGTATTTTTAAATACAACCAGTTTCTGGGCTGAAAACACAATGCAGCTAAATTACACACACACACACACACACACACACACACACACACACAGCTGTATCTTATTTATGTGTTGTAATCTAGTCCAGTATCTTTCATCTAAGGTCCTCTGATCCTGATATTCTGGTAGAAAAATGGAGCATGAATTTGAAGATAAAGAGAAGACACTGGTCTTAAATCTATATTACTTAAAAGACTCATCTACAACTGATAAGAAATCACAATTTGAAAGTTGCTTATGTTTATATCTTCTTGTCTTTTGTTCTATGAAAAAAATGTAGGAAAGTTACAGTGGAAAAGTTACAGAATACACCACAGAAGGATTATGTGGTGAGATTTCATAAGTAGAAATTCTTGCTGGACATGAGAAAATATATCCAAGAGGAAGAACTCATCTCCCACTAAAACAGACCTCCCACCCATTAGAACCACAACATGGGGACTGCTCTCATTTTAAGAAAGAACCTAGTCATTTGGTTGGGAAATTTTCCACACATTTGGCAAGAAGTAGGAACAGAATACAACTGAAGGTTTGTCCTCAAGTAAATTGCTAGTGAATAGTGGATTGATTATTTTGCTGAGTGAAGTTTTTTAAGACTTGATTCTCAGAGAAATAACCCAGGTTAAACAAACCAAAGTAAAAATGTTTTAAAGGATTATATACTATTTGAGCTACAAAGAAATATAACCATCAACTCCTACAGGTAAGAAATTTGACATCCAAAGACATACATTAACTTACCCATGTTTTCTAATTCATTTCTAATTATTACAAATCTGAATCCTAAAATAAAACATAATACATTTGATTTCATAAAAATTAAAAACTCTGAAGCACACAAATGCAATATCATAATAAAAGTTAAAAGATAAATGACAAATAAAATATTGACAATTAAAAAAAAAAGAATGCTTTTCTTTCTATAGAAAGAGGTTCAAATCAGTTATAGAGAGATGAACAATCCTATGGAAATGAAGCATAGAACATGAACACACAGGTACCAGGAAAACAACTATTACAAAAACTATTCATTTATTATTAAATGAATGCAAATAATAAAAATAAAAAGATATGCCTCTCCTAATCTATAAAATATGATAGAATATGGAAATGTTTAAATGTTCGATAGCACCCACAGTTAAGGGACTGTGAGGAAATACAATCAGTGGCATACTAGAGAGAGCTTTCCCAACCTGTGAGAGCTGATTTTGTTCATTTTTGCATAACTCTGACATCACTAACATCATGTTTGATATTGACACTGGCTGGAGGACTTTTACAATGGAGTTTGTCAATCACTATCAAGAAAGACAGTTTCTTCTGTTAGTTTGTTTTTAAGCCAGAGAAACAGTTGTTAAGCATTTATCAGCATACCACTATGTATGCTCAAACTTTAAAATGAGAATTTAACTCTTTGAGGAAGACGTAGTCTTAGCCACAGGGGAGCTCTGGATACCTTGCTCCCAGTCCTAATTCATGGCTGTCTGCTCTTGGTGAGGAACAAGTTGGTCAGGAAGCTGTGCCATAGCCATTCCTTTGATAGACCATGGGAAGACACCGGTGGTACCAGAGGCTGTGATTCACTGAATAAGAATTACTCTAAACAAATGCAACACAAAATCTGTGGAGAAGGTATATGCTTACTTGATCAGAGGCACAAAGGAAAAGAAATTCAAAGTGAAAGGACAGTTCAGATGCCTACCAAGACTCAGAATCACTGAGAAAAAATTGCAGTGAAGGTTTTAAGACTTGGGATCATTCTCAAAAGAGGATCCACAAACAACTCACTGATTTTCACAGTCCTTCCGAGATTATTAAACAGATTATTTCCATCAGTACTGACCTAGGACTTGAGATTGAAGTCTCCAGTGCAAATGCTTAAATCAACCTTTTTAATAAACTGATTATCAGCTGTAAATGAATAAAATGAGAATTGATACAACTTCTTCATAAGACTGCTACATATAAATCTATAACCAAAATTTTAATGTGGACAAATTGACTCAGCCATTTCACTTTTGTAAGCTTAACCTTAAAATGTATTTAAAGAGGTGTGTTAATACCTGTTTTAAAAAAAATGATCAAGCTAACATTTAAAACAAAACAAAACAAATGGAAACACTCTAAATGTCGAGTGACAGAAACTGACAAAAAGTACTATGGACATCTAAACAAAGGGAAAATTTTTTTATTAACATATAATGTAATATTAGTCTCAGGGGTACAGGTCTGTGAATCATCAGGCTTATACACTTCACAGCACTCACCACAGTACATACCCTCCCCAATGTCCATAACCCAACCACCCTCTCCTTACCTCCTTCCCCCACAACCCTCAGTTTGTTTTGTGAGATTAAAAGTCTCTTATGGTTTGTCTCCTTCCTAAACCCATCTTGTTTCATTTTTTTCCTTCCCTACTCCTCAATCCCCCAACTCTGCCTCTCAAATTCTTAATATCAGGGAGATCATATGATAATTGTCTTTCTCTGATTGACTTATTTTGCTCAGTATAATACCCTCTAGTTCCATGCACATCATCACAAATGGCAAGAAATTTCATTTCTTTTGACGGCTGCATAGTATTCCATTGTGTATATATATACACCACATCTTCTTTATCCATTCATCTGTCAATGGACATCTTGGCTGTATCCATAGTTTGGCTATTGTGGACATTGCTGCTATAAACATTCAGGTGCATGTGCCCCTTTGGATCATTACATCTTTATGGTAAATACCCAGTAGTGCGACTGCTGGGTTGTAGGGTATCTCCATTTTCAACTTTCTGAGGAAACTCCATGCTGTTTTCCAGAATGACTTCACCAACCTGCATTCCCACCAATACTGTAGGAACAAAGGGAAAACTTTGCATTCATTTAAAAAGAATAGGAATTTGAGAGGTAAAAGATGGCAGAAGAGTAGGGGACCCTACTTCAACCAGTCGCCTGAAATGAGCTGGATATCTACCTGAACTCTCTGAACACCCTCTCAAAATCAGCCTCAGATGTAAGAAGATGCACCTTGATCTCTACAAACATAGTATCTCAAGTGGTTGGTCTCGAGGTATGAAGCAGGAAGCCATGATTCTATGGGCAGATATTGGAAGATAAACAGAAGGGGGAGGGAGCCGCCATAAGCCCTGGTACTGGGAAGATGAAATAACACAGGAGGGTAAAAGTGTCCTGTGCTGGGGACCTGGCACAGACTGACAGACCAATAGGAGCAGGGAAAGGACTTTAGGGCACCCTCCCAGCCTAAAACCTGAAGCTGCAGGGGCATGCATGGGAACCAGGGCCAGCTAGTGGTTTTAGAAGCACAAAGGGCAGCAAGGTGCCCAAACCTGGAAGTGAGGGCTGGAAGTGCTGCTGTGGGGTACACAACCCAGAATGTTGTGGTTTTTAAAAAAAGCAGCACTGACAGAAATGGAGACAGTGTAGCCTGGAGAGCTTAGTGGAGAGTAGACTGTGATCTCTTTGTCCTGAGACAGAGGTTTGGATATGGTCACTTCTGCTCTGACTCTTGAAAGAGATGTGGAAAGCTACGAGTGAACAAAAGTACCCCCTCCCAAACCAGTTCTCACTGAGCCCAACCCCCTTACACACAGGGCAGGGCAACTCCGCCCAAACAAGGTTGACTGAGTAACAGCGTGGCAGGCCCCTCCTCCAGAAGACAGGCTGAAAGAACAAGGGGCTGACAACTGAAAGGTCCCTATAAAACAAGTGCATCTTGCTTGTGGTCAATAATTTGGACTCTGTACATTCCCTGAACCATCCCTCAACAGAATGATTAAGAGGAGGAACCCCCAACAAAGGAAAGAACCAGAGACTGTGGCCTCTGCCACAGAACTAATGGATACGGATATAACCAAGATGTCAGAAATAGATTTCAGAGTAACAATTATCAAGGCAATATCTAGGCTTCAGAAAAATATTAACGATATACAATCTCTAAGGGCAGAAATGAGATCTAATAGGGCTAAACTTAAAAATGCTATGAATAAACCTCAGTCTAAACTGGATACTCTGACTGCCAGGGTAGAGGCAGAAGAATGAATTAATGAGCTAGAGGATAAGATGATAGATAAAAAGAAAACAGAGGTAACATGGGAAAAACAAATTAAAACCCAAGGAACCGGGGTGCCTGGGTGGCTCAGTGGGTTAAAGCCTCTGCCTTTGGCTCAGGTCATAATCCCAGGGTTCTGGGATCGAGCCCCACATCGGGCTCTCTACTCAACAAGGGGCCTACTTACTCCTCTCTCTGCCTGCCTCTCTGCCTACTTGTGATCTCTGTCTGTCAAATAAATAAATAAAATCTTAAAAAAAAAACAAAAACAAAACAAAACCAAGGAATCAAACTGAAAGAGATTAGTGACTCAATGAAATGTTCCAATATCAGAATTATGAGGATCCCTGAGGGGATGGAGAGAGAGAGAGAGAGAGAGAAAGAGAGAGAAAGAGAGAGATCTAGAAGATATATTTGAGCAAATTATAGTTGAGAACTTTCCTAATGTGGGGAAGGAAACAAGCATTTGTTTCCAAGAGGCAGAGGGGACCCCTCCTAAGATCAATGAGAATAGACCAATGCCACGAAATACATTAGTACAATTTGCAAATCTTAGATGCAAGGAAACTGTCTTGAAAGTAGCAAGGGGGAAGAGATTTCTTATCTACAAAGGGAGGAACATCAGAATAATATAAGACCTGTCCAAAGAGATCTGACAAGCCAGAAAGTGCTGGCAAGACAATATCAAGGTACTAAATGAGAAGAACATGCAGCCAAGGATACATTATCCAGCCAGGCTGTCATTCAAAATGGAGGGAAAGACATGGAGCTTCCAAGATCAGCAGAAGCTGAAAAACTATGTGACCACCAAGCTGGCCCTGAAAGAAATATTAAGGGAGGGGGGAGGTTTCTATAAAAGGAGAAAGACCCCAAGAGTGATACAGAACAGCAAATTACCAGAGACAATCTATAGAAACAAGGACTTCACAGGCAACATGATGACAATAAGAGAGATCTTTCAATAATCACTTTCAATGTGAACAGCCTAAATACAGCATTGCAGATTGGATAAAAAGACAGGACCCATATATATGTTCTCTACAAGAGACTCATTTTGAACCTAAAGATACATCCAGACTGAAAGTGAAGGGATGGAGAACCATCTTTCATGCCAACATACCTCAAAAGAAATCTGGGGTAGCAATTCTCATATCAGATAAATTAGATTTTAAGCTAAAGATTGTTGTTAGAGATACAGAAGGACACTATATCATGCTAAAAGGGTCTATCGAATAAGAGGATCTAATAATTTTAGATATCTATGCCCACAACATGGGAGCAGCACTACTCCCATGTAGTACCTACTACATAAGGTAACTGTTAACCAAAATAAAGAAACATATTGATAATAATACATTAATAATAGAAGACCTCAACACTTCACTCTCAGCAACAGACAGATCACCAAACAGAAAACCAATAAAGAAACAAGAGCTTTCAATGACACATTGGACCAGACTGACCTCATAGATAAATACAGAACATTTCACCCTAAAACAACAGAAAACTCATTCTTCTTGAATGCACATCGAACTTTCTCTAGAATAGATGATATACTGGGTCACAAATCAGGTCTCAACTGATACCAAAAGACTGAGATTATTCTCTGCATAATCTGAGACCACAAAACTTTGAAACTAGAATTCAGTCACAAGAAAACATTTGGAAGAAATTCAAACACTTGAAAGCTAAAGACCATCCTGCTTAAGAATGTTTGGCCAACCAGGAAATTAGAGAAGAATTTAAACAATTCATGGAAACCAATGAGAATGAAACACATTGGTCCAAAACCCCTGGGATACTGCAAAGGTGGTCCTATGGGAGAAAAGCATAGCCATCCAAGTCTCACTCTAAAAAACAGAAAAATCCAGAATACAAAAATTAACTATATACTTAAAGAACTGGAGAAAGAACAAAAAATAAAGCCTAAGTCACACAAGAAAAGGGAAATAAAGATTAGAGAAGAGAACAATGAATTAGAATCCAGAAATACAGTAGAGCAGAGCAACAAAACTAGGAGCTGGTTCTTTGAAAGAATTAATAAGATCACTAAACCACTAATCAGACTTATCCAAAAGAAAAGAGAAAAGAGAAAGAAATTAATAAAATTATGATTGAAAGGGGAGAGATCATGACTAACAAAAAGGAAATAGAAATAATTATCAGAAATTATTATCAATAGGTATATGCCAATAAATTAAGCAACCTGGAAGAAATGGATGCATTCCTGGAAACCTATAAACTACCAAGACTGAAACAGGAAGAAATCGACAACATGAATAGACCAATAACCAGTAACAAGACTGAAGCAGTGATCAAAAACCTCCCAAAAAACAAGAGTCCAGGACCTGATGAATTCCCTGGGGAATTGTACCAAACATTCCAAGAAGAAATAATACCTATTCTCCTGAAGCTGTTTCAAAAAATAGAAATGGAGGGGTGCCTGGATGGCTCAATGGGTTAAAGCCTCTGCCTTTGGCTCAGGTTGTGATCCTGCGGTCCTGGGATCAAGCCCCACATCAGGCTGTTGGCTCAGCAGGGAGCCTGCTTCCCTTCCTCTCTCTCTGCCTGCCTCTCTGCCTACTTGTGATCTCTGTCTGTCAAATAAATAAATAAAATCTTTTAAAAAAAAATAGAAAAGAAAAAAAAAACTTCCAGACTCTTTCTATGAGGCCAGTATTACCTTGATCCCAAAACGAGGCAAAGACCCCATCAAAAAGGAGAATTACCAGCTAATATCTCTGTTGAATATGGATGCCAAAATTCTGAACAAGATCCTAGCTAATAGCATACAACAGTACATTAAAAGGATATCCATCATGATCAGGTAGGATTTATCCCTGGGATGCAAGGGTGGTTCAACATTCACAAATCAAACAGTGTGATAGAACACATTAACAAGAGAAGAGACAAGAGCCATATGGTCCTCTCAATTGATGCAGAAAAGCATTTGACAAAATACAGCATCCTTTCCTGATTAAAACTCTTCAGAGTGTAGGGATAGAGGGAAACATTCCTCAATTTCATAAAAACCACCTATGAAAAGCCCACAGCGAATATCATTCTCAGTGGGAAAAAGCTTAGAGCCTTTGCCTTAAGATCAGGAACATGACAACAATGCCCACTCTCACCATTACTGTTCAACATAGTACTGGAAGTCCTAGCAACAGCACTTAGAAAATAAAAAGAAATAAAATATACTCAAATTGACAAAGAAGAAAGTAAAACTCTCTCTCTTCACAGATGACATGATACTTTATGTGGAAAACCCAAAAGACTCCACCTCCAAATTACTAGCACTCATACAGCATTTCAGTAATGCGGCAGGATAGAAAATTAATGCACAGATATCAGCTGCTTTCCTATACACTAACAATGAAACTATAGAAAGAAAAATTAGGGAATCAATTTCATTTACAATAGCACCAAACACCATAAGATACCTTGGAATAAACCTAATTAAAGAGGTGAAGGATCTATACTCTAGAAACCACAGAACACTTATGAAAGAAACTGAAGAAGACACAAAAAGATGGAAAAACATTCCATGCTCATGGATTGGAAGAATACACATTGTTAAAACCTCTATGTTGCCCAGAGCAACCTATACTTTCAATTCCATCCCAATCAAAATACCAATGGCATTTTTCAGAGTGCTGGAACAAACAATCTTAAAATTTTTATGGAACCAGAAAAGACCCTGAATTGCCAAGAAATATTGAAAAAGAAAAGCAAAGCTGGGGGTATCATGTTGCCTGCTTTCAAGATATATTACAAAGCTGTGATCACCAAGACAGCATGGTACTGGCACAAAAACAGACAACAGATCAAGGGGACAGAATAGAGAGCCCAGATATGGAACCTCAATTCTATGGTCAACTAATCTTCAACAAAACAAGGAAAACTATCCAATGGAAAAGAGACAGTCTCTTTAATAAATGGTGCTGGGGAAACTGGACAGCTATAAACAGAAGAATGACACTTGGCTATTCTTTTCTACCATACACAAAGATAAATTCTAAATGGATGAAAGATCTCAGTGTGACACAGAAATCCATCAAAATGCTAGAGGAGAACATAGGCAGTAATCTCTTTGACATTGGCCACAGCAACTTCTTTCAAGACACATCTCTAAAGGCAAGGGAAACAAAAGTGAAAATGAACTTTTGGGACCTCATCAAGATAAAAAGCTTCTGCAAAGCAAAGGAAACAGTCAATTAAACAAAGTGGCAACCCATGGACTGAGAGAAGATATTTGCAAAAGACACTACAGGTAAAGGGCTGGTATCCAAGATCTACAAAGAACTTCTCAAACTCAACACCCAAAAAAGAAATACTCAAGTCAAAAAATGGGCAAAAGACATGAACAGACACTTCTCCAAAGAAGACATGCAAATGCCTAACAGACATATGAAAAAATGTTCACCATCATTAGCCATCAGGGAAATTCAAATCAAAACCACACTGAGATACCACCTTATACCAGTTAGAATGGCAAAACTTCTTAAGGCAAGAAATAACAAATGTTGGAAAGGTTGTGGAGAAAGGGAAACCTTCTTACACGCTTGGTGGGAATGCAAGTTGGTACAGTCACTTTGGAAAAGAGTGTGGAGGTTCCTCAAAATTTAAAAATAGAACTATGCTATGACCTAGCAATTGCACTACTGGGTATTCACCCCAGAGATACAGTTGTAGTGAAAAGAAGGGCCACATGCACTCCAATCTTCATAGCAGCAATGTCCACAATAGCCAAACTGTGGAAAGAGCCAAGATGTCCTTCAACAAACAAATGGATAAAGAAGATGTGGTCCATATATAAAAAATGGAATATTACTCAGCCATCAGAAAGAATGAATACCCAACATTTGCACCAACATGGATGGAATTGGGGGACATTATGCTGAGTGAAACAAGTCAAGCAGAGAAAGACAATTATCATATGGTTTCACTTATTTGTGGAAAATAAGGAATAGCATGGAGGACATTAGAAGAAGGAAAGGAAAAATGTAGGTGGGAAAATCAGAGGGGGAAATGAACCATGATAGACTAGGGACTTCAGTAAACAAACTGAGGGTTTTAAAGGGGAGGAGACTGAGGGATGGGTTAACCCGGTGATGGGTATTAAGAAGGGCATGTATTGCATGGAGTACTAGGTATTATACACAAACAATGAATCATGGAACACTACATCAAAAACTAATGATGTACTGTATGGTGACTAATGTAACATAATAAAAAAAGAATAAGGAATTTTCATGTACAAATGATACATAAATATTGTGTATTAAATATCATTTAAAATGAAAAAGCAAGCTAACAATTAGTAGACATAGTATGATTTTCTTGTGTTAATAAAACTGTATAGCCAAAAATAAATAAGAGACATTGAAAGGGTAAAAAAAAAAAAAAAAGTTAGTTAATACTATTGCTTTAAGAGAGTGTGACTACATGATACGTCAGGTGAAAAAAAATATATATGCAGACACATATTTTCTCTTCTAATACATAGAATTTATATGCACACATATATGATGCATAAAATTTTGTACACATATATTTTATATACATATTATTCTTTACAAATTACCATGATTTAAATGTTTAATTTCATCAAGCATCACTTTTAAAGGGGAAATACTATTTCAAATAAAATTAATAATTAAGTAAAATGGTTCCTAAGACTTTGAGCAGAGTATTATTTTTGTGTCCATTTGCTTTCGTGTCATTACTTAGTAGGAGCTAGAGTATGAGGCCAACCTGCCAGAAGAGTTTACTCTGACAGCATAAATATTGTTACTCTCCCAACAATCTGAGAAAAGGAATACAAAGCACTTAAAAATGTCAGGAGGCTAGCATTATATGGTATATTAACTTGCTGGTGTTTGTCTTCCTCCAAAGCTACTCTGACTCTAATTTCCACAAAGAGCTGGAGGTCCTGGGCCGGGAACTACCCATGCCAGCTCACCTGCAGGAGGAGCAAGACTATGGGCTACAGACGGATGGCAACTGCTGCAGCCACTTCCTGGTGAATGAGGAGAGAGATTCTCAGGGTCAAGAGGAAATCATTCAGGATATTGCCAGGTAGTTCGCCAAAATAGGGGACGATATGGATCGTAGCATCCACCCAGGACTGGTGAATAACCTGGCAACAGAGTTCACGAATAGGAGACTGTCGGAAGAAGACAGAAGGCAGTGCCTCGCTGCTGCGCTGGAGCGGGTCATGCAGACTTACCCTACGGACACGGAAGATGAGAAGACCATGCTGATATTGGCCATGTTCTTGGCCAAAAAGGTGGCTGATCACACACCATACTTGCTCTGTGAAGTCTTTCGCACAACAGTGAACTTTATTAACCAGAACCTGTTCACCTACGTGAGGAACTTGGTCAGAAATGAGATGGACTGAGTGGACACCTCTGCCGAAGCAAGACTGGTTAAAACTTGATATGATGAGGGCGCCGGGGTGGCTCAGTTGGTTGAGGAACTGCCTTCGGCTCAGGTCACGGTCCTGGAGTCCTGGGATCGAGTCCCGCATCGGGCTCCCAGCTCCATGGGGAGTCTGCTTCTCCCTCTGACCTTCTCACCTGTCATGTTCTCTCTCACTTTCTCTCTCTCAAATAAATAAATAAAATCTTAAAAAAAAAAAAACTTGATATGATGAGAACAAAACAGCTGCCTCCAGCCGAGATGAAGCAATAGCCACTCAAACAAAGTTCTTAGAGAAGATACTCATGAGATAATAGCTATTTATTTCTATTTTAAAGATATTTTAAGCTTGTGATCCATTTAGACATCTTTACATTAACATACTTGAATGGAAATATTTCACATTGTTGAATGAGTTTCATACCATCTTCTAAATCCACTACACATTGTGCATTTATCTCATTTCAGTTGTACTGTTCTTCACTTGAAAATTAAATTTAAGAACAGATTGTAAGACAGAAAAAAAAAAAAAAAAGGAGAGGTTTATTTTCTTCCTTAACAGAGACTTCATGATGGAGTAGATGTGTGATTTATTGAACTTGTCATGAGTACAAAGGTGAAATTAAACTTGCACATCTATATTTATTAGTGGCAGCATAAAAACAGTATTTTGGAAAATCAGTTGACAATATTAACTAAGTGTAAAAAAAGCTTTAATACTAGCTGACCCAGGGCTTCTATTTCTAGTATATGTGTACTAAAAATAACCTGAAACAAGGAAAAAGCTAGTGGCACAAAAATGTCCATCATAACATTAGCTATTTTAATGAAAAATTGAATGGAGTTTAACTGCCCAGCAATGAAGTACTTCCAAACAAAATAAAGCATTATGATCAATGGAACAAAATGCAGTAATCAGAACTCTTCAGTACAGGACTATAATAACCATACTACTTGATAATTTTTATATGTCTCATTACATCTCCTAACTCAACTTGATGAAAGTAAACAGATCTGACTACTGACTATGAGTGTTGCCTATCTGAGAAAATAGCACCATCATCCATAAATTTACCCAAATCTGGTGTCATTCTTTCATCTCCTCCCTTAAGTTCTCCCATCTTCAATTCACCACTGCATTAGTTAGTGCTATCTACTAAATATTTCTCAAACCTATATACTATATATATATAAACCTATATACTTTTCCCCCCATGTTGACCACTACAGACAAACTCATACAAACATCACTTCTTATTTGAACTATTACAATAGCTTCCCAAACTGGACTTTTAACATCTTAGCTCCTACAATTCTGTTCTTCACATGTAGCCAAAAGACCTTTTCAAACCAAAATTTGATGAAGTTGTTGCTCCATTCTCTTTATTCTTTGGATTTAAACAAAGGAACAAATATAATCATCATATTCTCTAACACGAGACTTTTTGCTGAGTTTGTTTGTGTCTCTCACTCACCTTTAAAAAAGAATTTTTTTTTTCAGGTACGGGATTTAGTAATTCAACACTTATATACAAACAACACCTTTTGCTCATCATATGTGCCCTCCTTAATCCCCAGCACCTATTTAACTCATCCCCTTACCAACTTCCCCTCTGGTAAACATAAGATTGTTCTCGATAGTTAAAAGTCTATTTCTTGGGTTTTCTCTCTGGTTTCCCCCATGTTCCTTTGTTTTGTTTCTAAAATTCTACGTATCAGTAAAATCATATGGTATTTCTTTCCCTGGCTGACTTATTTTGCTTAGCATAATACTCTCTAGCTCCATCCATGTTGCTACAAAGGGCAAAAATTTCATCCTTTTTCATGGCTATGCAATATTCCAATGTATATAGACACCATCTCTTCTTTATCCATTCATCAATCAGTGGACATTTGGGTTATTTCATTATTTGTCTATTTTTGATAATGCTGCCATTAACATCAGGATGCAAGTATCTCTTTCAAATTTATATTTTTGCATCCTTTGGGTGAATACCTATTAGTGCTATTGCTAGATCATAGAATAGTTCTATTTTTAACTTTTTGAGGAAACTCCATACTATTTTCAGGAGTGACTGAAACAGTTTGCACTCCCAACAGTGTATGAGGGTTCCCCTTTCTCTAAATCCTCTCCAACACCTGTTGTTTTCTGTGTTGTTAATTTTAGCCATTCTTCCTGGTGTGAGGTGATATTTCATTGTGGTTTTGATTTGTATTTCCCTGATGATGAGTGATGTTGAGAATCTTTACAAGTGTCTTTTGTCCATATGTATGTATTCTTTGGAAAAATGTCTATACATGTCTTCTGCCCATTTCTGAACTTTATTATTTGTTTTCAGGGTATTGAGTTTTATAACTTCTTTATATACTTTGGATACTAACCCTTTATCAGATATTACATTTGCAGACATCTCCCATTCCAAAGGTCGCCTTTTAGTGTTTTTTGTTTTTGTTTTAAATATTTACCTATTTGAGAGAGAGGCAAAGATAGTAACAGAGAGCACAAGCTAGCACAAGCAGGGAGTAAAGGGAGAAGCAAGCTCCCCGCCAGTGAGGGAGCCCAACACACAGCTTGATCCCAGGATCCTGAGATCATGACCTGAGCAGAAGGCAGATGCCTAACCAACTGAGTCACCCAGGTGCCCCTACCTTTTAGTTTTCTTGATTGTTTCCTTCATTGTTCAGAAGAAATACCAATAGTTTATTTTTGCTTTTGTTTCTCTTCAAGTACATCGTACCTAGTAAGAAACTGCTAGTGCCCATGTCTGAGATTACCTCCTGTGTTCTCCTCTATGATTTTGATGGTTTCCTGTCTCATATTTAGGTCTTTAATCCATTTTGAATTTATTTTTGTATATGGTATAAGAAAGTGGTTGAGTTTCACTCTTTTGCATGTTGCTGTCCAGTATCCCCAACACCATTTGTTGAAGAAACTGTCTCCCCCCCCCATTGGATATTCTTCCCTGTTTTGTCAAAGATTAAGTGACCATACAGTTGTGGGTTCATTACTGGGTTTTCTATTCTGCTCCAATCATTTATGTGTCTGTTTTGGTACCAGTACCATATTGCCTCAATCACTACAGCTTTGTAATATACCTTGAAGTCCAGAATTGTGATTTATCCAGCTTTGCTTTTCAAGATTGATTTGGTTACTCAGAGTTATATGATTCCATATACATTTTTGGATGATTTGTTCTAGCTCTGTGTAAAATGTTGTTGGTATTTTGATATGGACTGCATTAAATGTGTAGATCGCTTTGGATAACATAGACATTTTAACAGTATTTGTTATTCCAATATATGAGCATGTTGTTTTTCCATCTCTTTGTGTTATTTCAATATATGAGCATGTTGTTTTTCCAAATCTTTGTCTCCTGTTCAGTTTCTTTTATCAGTGTGTTATAGTTTTCAGAGTACAGATTTTTCACCTTTTTGGTTAGGTTTATTCCTAGGTATTTTATGGACTTTGGTGCAATTGTAAATGGGACTGCTTCCTTGACTCCCCTTTCTGCTGCTTAATTATTGGTATATAAAACTGCAACAGATTTCTGTACATTGATTTTGTATCCTGAATATTTACTGAATTTGTGTATCAGTTCCAGCAATTTTTTGGTGGAGTCTTTTGGGTTTTCTATATAGAATATGATGTAATCTACAAAGAGTAAAAGTTTTGCTCCTTCCTTGCTGATATGGATGCCTTTTATTTTTTTTTGCTGTCTGATTGCTGTGGCTAGGACTTTCAGTACTGTATGGAAAAGTGGTGAGAGTGGACATTCTTATCTTGTTCTTGACCACAGAGGGAAAAAGTTCTCAGTTTTTCCCCAATGAAGATGATATTAGTTATGTGTTTTTCATATACAGCTTTTATTATGATAAAGTATGTTTCTTTTGAGGATTTTTATCATGAATGGATGTTTACTTTGTCAAATGCTTTTTTCTGCATCTATTGAGAGGATCATAGTTCTTATCCTTTCTTTTATTAATGTGGTGTTTCATGTTGATTAATTTGCAAATATTGAGCTATCCTTGCAGCCCAGGAATAAATCCCACTTGATCATGGTGAATGATCCTTTTAATGTACTATTGGATTTGATTTGCTAGTATTATGTTGAGAATTTTTGCATCCATATTCATCCAGGATATTGGCCTATAGTTCTTTTTAGTGGAGTCCTTGTCTGATTTCGCTCGTAGGGTAATGCTGGCTTCATAGAATGAGGAAGTTTACCTCTCATTTCTACTTTTTGGAATAGCTCTAGAAGAACTGGTATTAATTCTTCTTTAAATGTTTGCTAGAATTCACCTAGGATGCCAATTGGCCATGGACTTTTGTTTCTTGGGATTTTTTTTTTAAGTTACTGATGCAGTTTCTTTGCTGGTTATTAGTCTTTTCAAGTTTTCTATTTCTTCCTGTTTCACTTTTGGTAGTTTATATGTTTCTAGGAATTCTCCATTCCAGGTTGTCCAATTTCTTGGCATATAGTTTTTCATAATATTTTAATTGTTTGCATTTCTGTATTTTTAGTTGTTATTTATCCTCTCTCATTTGTGATTTTATTTATTTGGATCCTTTCTCTTTTCTTTTTGGTAAGTCTGGCTAGGGGTTTATCAATTTAATTAATTTTTTTCAAAGAATCAGCTCCTGATTTCATGGATTTTTTTTACTGGTTTTTGTGTGTGTGTGTGTGTGTGTTGTTGTTGTAGTTGCTCCTATATCATTTATTTCTGCTCTAATTTTTATTATTTTCTTCATTTTTTTGGCTTTAGCCTTGTTGGTCTTTTTCTAGCTTCTTTAGGTGTAAGTTTAGGTTCTTTATTTGAAAAGTTTCTTGCTTCTTGATGTAGGCCTGTATTGCTACATACTTCCCTTTAGGACCACTTTTGCTGTATCCAAAAGCTTTTTGATCATCATGTTTTCATTTTCATTTGTTTCCATGTACTTTTTAAAATTTCTTCTTTTATTTCCTGGTTGACCCATTGATTGTTTAGTAGCATGTTGCTTAACCTGCATGTATTTGTGGTCTTTCCAAAGCTTTTCTTTTGCTTGGTTTCAAGTTTCATAGAATTGTGGTCAGAAAATACGTGTGGTATGATCTCAATCTTTTTGTACTTGTTGATGGCTGAATTGTGACCTAATATGTCATCTATTCTGGAGAAGTGCCACGTGCCCTTAAAAAGAATATATATTCTGCTGCTTTAGAATAGAATGTTCTGAATATATATGTTAAGTTCATTTGGTCCAGTGTGTGTTTCAAAGCCATTGTTTCCTTGTTGATTTTCCATTTAGATGATCTGTCACTTGATCTAAGTGGAGTTTTAAAGTCCCCTGCAATTACTGAACTATTATTAAAGAGTTCCTTTATATTTCTTATTCATTGTTTTATATACTTGGGTGCTCCTATGTTGGGTACAAAAGTAATTAAAATTATTATATCTTCTTGTTGGACTGTCCCCTTTAGGATTATATAGTGCCTTTCTTCATCTCTTATTACTATCTATGGTTTAAAACCTACCCTGTCTAACTAAGTATTGCTATTTTGGCATTCTTTTGATGTCCATTTGTATGATAAGTGATCCTCCGTACCCTCATTTTCAATCTGTAGGTTTCTTTAGGTCTAAAATGAACCTCCTGTAGGCAACATATAGATGGTTCTTGTTTTTTACCCATTCTGATACCTACGTCTTTTGACTGGAGTATTTAATCCACTTGCTTACAGAGTAATTATTGATAGATATGCATTTATTGACATTTTACTTGTTTGTCATTGTTTCTTCGGATTTTCTTAGATTCTTTCTTGTCTTTGTCATTTTTGGTCTTTCCTTCCCACTCAACGAGACCCCTTAACTATTATTGCAGGGCTGGCTTAGTGGTCACAAATTTCCTAATTTTAGTTTTTCTGGGAAACTCCTTATCTCTCCTTCTATTCTGAATGATAGCCTTGCTGGATAGAGTATTTTTGGCTGTAGATTTTTCTCACTCAGCACATTAAATATATCATGCCACTTCTTTGTGGCCTGCTAAGTTTTTGATGAGAGATATGCAACTAGACTTACTGTCTTTCTTTGTAAATTAGGGATATTTTTTGCCTTGTTGCTGGTAGGATTTTTCTTTATCACCATATTTTGCAATTAATTACAAAATGTCTTGGTGTTGGCCTGCTCTTGTTGATTTTGACTGGAGTTTTCTGTGCCTTCCAGATTTGGAAGTGTTTCCTTCCCCAAATTAGGAAAGTTTTTAGCCATTATTTCCTCACATAAACTTTCTGCCACCTTTTATCTCTCCTTCTTCTGCAGGGATTCCTGTAATCAAATGTATTTGATGGAGCCACTGAGTTCCCTTAGCTTATTCTCATGTTCCATAATTTTTCTTTCTCTATTTTGATCAGCTTCATTATTTTCCATTAGTTTATCTTCCATATCCTTTATTCATTCCCCTGCTTCTTCAATCCTTGTGTTCACTGCATTCTGTTTAGAATCTCACTTACTGTATTTTTCATTTCTGCTTTTTAACTCTTTTATCTCTGAAGTAATGGCCTTCCTGAAGTCTTGCATTCTTTTCTCCAGCTCAGAAAGTAAACTTATGGCTGTTGCTTTAAATTCTCCATCAGAGCTATTACTCACATCTGGCTGTGACCTTATCTTTTTTCATTTGGGATGAATTCCCCTGTTCTGGCATTTCACCTATCTCTGTCTTCTTCTGTACATTAGAAAGCCTGTTATGTTTAGAGTAATGGCATTATGCAGAAGAGGTCATATAATGTCCAAGGTCTGGTACTTTAGAGAGTGTGTCTGGTATAGTCTGTGTGTACCTTGCTATTGTGTTTTGGTTGTTATATTCCTCAGGTCAGTCGTCTGCAGAAGTCTGCTCGTCTGCAGTGGGCAGTGTTTGGTCCTTGGCCACAATGTGTCAACCTTTTACTATGTGTGCTTGTTAAATGGAACCTGATGCTATTTCCACTAGGCCTGAAACCCTGCAGAACTCTCTGGCCAAGAGTCATGGTATGGACAGGGGTTTCTGCTGATGTTCTGGAGAAGGGGCCCACCACACTGGGACTGAGGCAAACCTGACCAAGACAGGCAGTACCAGCAGACTGCTGGGGTGTGAGACATGGTATAAATACATTAGACAGCTAGTCTTGGTGCTGCCCTGCTTACAGAGGGTGACTCTGTGTTTATGCTGAGAGGTGGGGGAAATGGCACCCAATGGTGGGCTTCCTTATCCCAGGAGAGGGGCTTCCTGAACACTACCTCTCAGAGACTGCGCTCTAAGAAGAGCAAATTATCTTTCTCCTGTATGCCCCAGGCATTCATCAGATCTCTGTCTCCATCCCCCAGGTTGTTTATCTACCTTTCCTTCAGGAATAGGGCAGGGACCTTAGGCCTCTATCACAGCTAAGGTCACTGACCTTTAAACTAGTTTTTAGAGGTGCCTGGGTGGCCAGTTGGTTAAGCATCTCCCTTTGGCACAGGTCATAATCTCAGGGTCCTGGGATCGAGCCCCACATCAGGGTCCCTGCTCAGCTGAGAGCCCACTTCTCCCTCTCTTTATGGTCCTCTCCCTGCTTCTGATTGTGAACTCTCTCTCTCTTAAATAAATAAAATCTTTTTTAAAATTAATTAATTAGTTAATTAATTAAACCTAGTCTTTAAGCCTAGTTGGTTATAGAGACTCACAAAATCAGCCCCTCTCATTTTCCCAGCTGATGGCTTTCAGTAAATGTTCTCCTTGTGCATCCCCCTGTGTGCTCCTTTCTCTCACCTTTCTCTAGGACCATAGCCCCCTCTCCTCCAAAGCACGTGTGATCTACTTCTTTCCCAAACCATGTTCCTGTACCTCCTACATTCCTCTTTGTGGCCTCTTCTCTTCCTCCAGTTGTGCAGTTCATTCTGTTGGTCCTCAGGCTGATTTCTTGGGTATTCAGAACGATGTGACAGTTAACTAGCTGTGTTCAAGGCAGAAGATGAGCCTATGGTACTCATACTAAGTCACTATCTTAGCTCCTCTTCTGTTTTGTCATTTTTAACCTAGATAATTTTAACCTACTTTTCTGTCAGCTCTCAATTCACCATAACTTTGCAGGGGAAACATCACATTATGATTAGAATGGTTCACACCACCCTTTGACTCTCCTTGAGGACCCTTGGAAATATTATAGTTGTTCGTCGGAATTTCATATCTAGGCCTGCCTTCCATATCACATTGTCAGTCTCATGAGTACAGAGGCACCATTTGGTTTATTAATTTATTCCTAACTTCTAGCAATATATCAAAAAATGATACTCAGGAATTGTTTTTCCCATACAGGATGAATAAATGAGTTAATGAGAGGCAAATAATTTAAAAATAAGCACAATTTATATATAAAATGAAAAACAATTTTTAAATGAAAAACTTAAAACTAGTAGATTTACATTTTTAAAACATAGAAAAGACCATATGATTCCACTCATATGTGGAATTGAAGAAACAAAACAAATGAGCAAAGATGGAAAAAAGAGAAAGGAAAAACTAAGAAACAGACTCTTAACTATAGAGAACAAACATGGTTACTAGAGGGGTGGTGGTGGGGGATGGGATCAATAGGTGATGGGGATCAAAAAGTGTACTCATGGGGCGCCTGGGTGGCTCAGTGGGTTAAAGCCTCTGCCTTTGGCTCGAGTCATGATCCCAGGGTCCTGGGATCGAGCCCCACGTCGGGCTCTCTGCTCGGCGGGGAGCCTGCTTCCCTTCCTCTCCCTCTCTGTGTTCCTCTCTGCCTACTTGTGATCTCTGTCCATCAAATGGATGAATAAAATCTTAAAAATAAAAAAATAAAAAAAAGTGCACTCATCATGGTGAGCACTGTGTTGTAGGTAAGTGTTGAATCACTATATTGTACAGCTGAAACTAATATTACACTGAACATTAACTAACTGGAATTTAAATAAAAACTTAAATAAAATATAGAAAGGGGATTGGATAATTTTACATATATTGCTAGGAAAAATGATTTTAATAGTAGTACCCTGTATTTATTGAGTTTAGTATATTGCAGGTGGTGAGCAAAAGTACATTATATACATTTACTCCTTTATTTTCCATAGCAAACCTGTACATTAAATATTATCCTTAAATAACACAGCTTGTAGTCTATTTGGAATCAAACCCAGGTTGTTCTGACTTCAGGTATCATACTGTTAATAAGTTTGTTTCACTGACTTTCATGATTAAGATACTGATATTATGGGTGATCTTGTTCCACATTGTTTCTCAGATGTTCCATAATGTATTTTTAATAAAAATAATAATTAATGTTTCTCCCATGCTCAATCCATATTTATTTTTGTCTTATCCTTCTAATATTCATGTAACTTATTTATCATTTTAACATTTACGCTTACAAGTGAAACAAAGTTTCAGGGAGCTTGGCATTATTAACCCATGATCATATAGCTAGTTCAATGGCAATTTCAAAATGCTTATTCCTCGGGGGACCTGGATGGCTCAGTGGGTTAAGCCTTCGGCTCAGGTCATGATCTCAGGGTCCTGGGATAGAGCCCCGCATCAGGCTCTCTGCTCAGCAGGGAGCCTGCTTCCCCCCCCCCCCCGCCTGCCTCTCTACCTACTTGTGATCTCTCTCTCTCTGTCAAATAAATAAATAAAATATTAAAAAATTGCTTATTCCTTACATGACTGTTTTTACCTTTACTCTGTGGCAAATTGCTGAGTGAGATATAACTGCATCATTTTGGAAGAAGATGCTTTTTTTTCTTAATTTCACGTGTTTCATGATTGTGTTCACCGTCTGGGGAAAAGAAGCATAGAAGTGACTGTTGTATTTATTTTTATCTCTATTAAACATAGCTGTCTGGAACCAGCATAGAACAATGAAAAGCATCCTAAGTAAATGGCACAGCATTCACACTTGAGTATTTTGAGATCAGAAGGTATTACAACATAACTGATCTTTCTTTTTGCTTGGAAATCAGGGATAGTCTGTCTGTTCTTGAGAAGAGCTTCTATTAGAGCCTGTCACCCAATGAATCAGCAAAAGGGTCTCAGGAGTTCTTGACAGCTCTTTGTCAAGCATTCACTCCGACCAATAGTGCATAGCTCTGCGTATCTGACAGAATAAGAGTACAGGCTTCTTTCTGTGTTAAAGCAAGCATAAAAATAATGAGCAAAGAAAGTTCATAGATACCATTATGATAGTTGCAGCTAAATAATATATGACATTAATGACTTGAACCTAACATTGCTTCTATTAAAACCTCTTCTTTCCTTGAGGGATCAGGAACACAATAAATTACAAGCCTTTGGTACATGAAGCATTACAGGCTGATGGGTTACTTTTACTTTTAAATTGTGGATGAATAAAATTCTATCAAAAATCTAATGAGCTTTACCTATCCTAATACTTAGAAACTGAGTAATTTTAAACTCAGTCTTATAACTTTGTGATTTAAGAGCACTCTATTTTTGGAACATGTAACTTGGAATAATTATCTTTCTTCAAAAGCATATCGTGTGATTTCAACAATTGGAATGTGAAGCTGGTCACTATAAACTAAACATTTTTAACTCTTTAGGCTCATAATGCATCCATCCCATCCTAAAGAACAGGGTAAAAATATCTAAGCAAGGAACTATATTACTGCAAAATTTTATATGTTTAAATCACTTTTGTATTCATTGTGATTAACAAAATATCTGGTTAACAAATGAATACTCAAAATGTGTATTAATGAATAAAAGAAGGAAATAAAACGAAAATTCATTTCATCAACAAATACTACTTGAGTACACACTTTTTTTCACATTCTCTCCTAAACACTTTGCATACATTAGGAGATAAAACTGGCAAAGAGTCAATGTTATATTGCATATTTAGACACAGATATCAAAACTGTTAATAAAATGATGTTTCTGAGGTTTTAGAATGATTAGCGTGATTTTGTGAAAATTTCATTTTGTTACCTGTGGGAATGGAAGCCAGTGGTTTACTGAGCTATCATAAAATAAAGCACAAGTAAGACTTTTTACATGAAAGTGAAAGAGAAGGAATTCCTGTTAGGTAAATATAGCTAAAATTTTGAGAGACATTGAATAAATTACTAAACTTCACAGTTGCCAGTGGAATTAAAGCAATAGAACTCTAATAATAGGTTAGGTGGGGTTTGGAATACAAAAAGAAATATATAACTCTTTTTTTTTATAATCTTACATAACTTTTAATCAAAGAAAAAATTTAAAAAATTAAACATAGTCATAAACATTCTTCCTACTTTCTTCAAATCATTATCAATTTCTACTTATGTGCACATTTATTTGAAAGTTCTTTTTTAATTCTAACTAGATTCCCCATTCCTATGTATAGATAAAGGTAATTAGAGTGAAACTAATAAAAAAGGGCTACAATAAATGAAAACTGTATATAAAATAATTTATAATTTGTGAAAATATAAAACAGTATGTACTAATATCAAAATAATGTATTCATTATTAAGCTCCTTAGTTTATACCTTAATATAATAAAACATCAATATGTAAATATTATACATATAAAAATAATTGAGTTAATGAATTCAAACTCAGACTAGGTAGGAAGCCAAGTGATAATTTTCATTTAGAATTCTAAATAAATCCTACAGAATAATCTTAGAATACAATTTTGATAGAAAATAAAATTGGTTCAGCACAAAGTTTTGGCATGTGATCCAAAGAGCACTTTTATATTCTTTTATTTCCCCTTTATCTCATAAAACCCCTACAATGTTCACTTCATCATAGTTCAATTACTCTTGAAACTTTCTTAAAATCATGACTTTTCTAGTCAAACAAACATATATCTGTACCACAGTTATTAGTCTTACTAGTTTTATAGACAAGGCCAGGCAATTTCCATTTGTACACCCTAATTTGTTTGCCTCATTTATAATGTACATAGAACCTAGAACTTTGAGGTTTTTATTGGAATTACACATATAAGGTTCTTAATGTAGTTTTTGGCAGTTAAAAATGAGTCAAGAAATGGTAATTATTATTAAAATTGTTCCTAAGATTCTTGTCAGTATTATCCAACACTTTCCCATGCCTTGATTAGAATCAATCAGTGACCAAATATTAAAGTACAGTTGATCCTTTTCTGTCTGGAAAAAGTGTTACCCACTGGGCATTTGCAACAAATTACTATTATGTGTTATTCCCAATAGAAAACTTAAAAAAAAAGAAAAGCTCAAATATTTTAATTCTGCCACTGAAAACAGCTTTGATTTGAGAGGGTGGTGAAATATGTACAAGCAAAAGTAAACAAAAGACATATGAGTAGAGAATCTCATAGATGCGAGTGAAGAAAACGGCAAGTATTGCAGCAGTACTACTAGAAGAAATGATGATTGCCCAGAACTACAGAATACTTAGATATATTGTCTTTTTTCAAGAACGTTTCCCTCAATAACTCTTATTGTGATGATACTGGGCCAGTAAAGTCACTAGTCCTTTCAAATTATATTTTTGTTGGCCACTTTGTATATAACATGGTACAAGGAAGAGAGACTTACTTAAAAAAAATAATAGTTAAAAGAACTGGGATGTCTGAAGGAGATCTTAAATCAATTTTATCACCGTGGGGCGCCTGGGTAACACAGTTGGTTAAGCACCCGACTTTGGATTTGGGCTCAGATCCTGATCTCAGGGCAGGAGATCAAGCCCTCTGTGTGGGATGTGGGATTCTCTCTCCTTCCCCTTCCGCCCCTTCTGATTGCGATCTTCCTCTCAAAATAAATAAATAAGTATTTTTTAAAAATATCACCATAAAAAGGTGGGCTATAAATTTATATAGTCTACTTAGCTTTCTCCATGGTTTTTTTTTTTTTTTACACTATATCTTATTCTCTTTCCAGAATGTATCTTACATATTTCAATTTGGTCTTTCAATATTTGAAATAGGAGATTTTTTTACTGTGCAGAAGTCATCACCGGACATGAAATTTATATTAAAAAAATCAGCTGCTACTTATAATACATAATCATTGCACTCAGTTAAGTGGTTACACAAAACATCTATTTTTCTTCTCTCAAGAACTCAATAAGTAGGTATTTTTACTTCCACTCAACAAAGGATCTGAGGTTTAGATAGGTTAAATTTCTGTCCACGATCCCACCAATATTAGTGGTAGACTATAATCACAGAATTTAATTAGAAGATTACCTGTTTTATATATAGGGTCTTATTATGTTTATTTAATAATGAATAAAAGAATAAGTGCCAAACTCACATATTTGTTTTACTGTGATATTTGATTCTTTAATATACTTTGATTATTGATTCTTTCTGCCAAAGATGTGGTATGGGAAACTGCCTCATGTCACAGTCCATAATTTCAGTTTAATTTCACATTTGCCTATATGTGGGGTTGCGTATTTATGAGTTAGTTCTGTGCAATTTGTTTTTTCCTAGTAAAAGTCAGCATTAAGTCTTGAAAACTTTATGAACATGAAGCCTTGCTAAATTTATATAACTACAATACAGTAATCATGTTAGGGGCACCTGGGGGATTCAGTTGGTTATGCATCTGACTCTTGATTTCGGCTCAGGTCATGATCTCAGGGTCATGAGATCAAGCCCACTAGTGGACTAAACACAGGGTATGGAGCCTGGTTAAGATTCTATCCCTCTCTCTCTACCCCTCCCCCAACTAATGTGCTCTCTCTCTCTAAAAAACTAGTTATATGTTTAAAAAAAAAGTCATTGTCTAACTACAGAAGTGTAAATCTGTAATAATTAATGTAAATGTAAATCTATAATAATTAATGACTAACAGGTATTCCCAATTTTGTATTAACTATTACACTTAAAAAATCTTAGGAATGAATGGGATCTTGGAGGACAGATATTTCAGTCTCTAATATAATATAACAGTCCTTCTAAAATACTCTTGACAGGTGTCCAGTTAAACTTTGATTGAACACTTCCAAGGAGAAGGAACTCATCACTTAGTAAGGCATCCTGTTCCATTTAAAAAGACCTTAGCTAGTCCTTCATTTTCATAAGCCTCACTTCATTCTAGATTTTATAGCCATAATTATAAGTACTATAAATTACTTCTGCAAATTCAAACATAATAGCCTACTCTACTGACTTAACCCCATCCTTACTGATTTTACTTTTAACTTAGATAACACTTGAGAGTTATAATATTTTGATGTAATACACATGCTCCAAGTCTGTATAAAATATGCAAGTGTGACTTAATGGCTTATATTACTTGAATGAGACAGTAGCTCATTTACCTACTCTAAGGAATGTAAACCACAGAAATAAGAGTTACAAAATTTTTCTTGTTTGCAAATACTGAAGCAGTCTCAATATCTATCAACAGATAATGACTGATTGACATAAAACACTCATAATATGGAATAACAGAATAAAGATACAACTTTCATCCCTCTATCTACCTACTCACAGCAAATACAAGATATAGCTCTTGTACAACGATGCAAGTTGTACAATGATGTATGCATGAGGACAACTTTTTTTTTCACTTTTTATTGTATTAAAATATACATAAGATAAAATTTATTATTTTAAACTCTAATAAGTTCAATTCAGTGGTATTAAATACATTTTTAAAAAGATTTTATTTATTTGAGAGAAAGAGGGGCAGGGGGTGTGGAAGAAGAAGAGGGGGAGAGAGAATCCCAAGCAGATTCCACTTTCACGTTGAGCCCAGAGCCCACTGGAATGCTCAGTCTCATGACCCTGAGATCATTATCTGAGCTGAAACTGAGCCACATGCTCAAATGACTAAGGCACCCAGGTGCCCTGTATTAAATACATTTATAATGTTGTGCAATCTTCACTACATTTTTAGGGAAAGCAGGGTATAAAGTTACAGATGTTTTCTTGGATTTGAAAAGTTAAAACAGTAAACAGGATGATGTAGCATAACATTGTCCTAGACCACAGGCTATAAAAGAGAAAATATATGAAAAGTTGAAATAAGAATAGATGTGTTTAAGAAAAATGCACAGAAAGCTCTCTTTGTTGAAGAAAGAGCCAAGTCCACACACACACACACACAAAGTCCAGAATGATGAATTAAGAATGATATCTAAAACAATTATGATGAAGTTTCAGAATTCTAAAAGGGCATTGAAGCAAACCCAGAACATAAGCTTCATAATGGCTATTATTTTTTATTGTTCAATTTTCTTTTCCCATTTTAAAGAATAAGTACCTGTTTTATATGTAAGTGCTTATTAATAATATTTGTTTAATAAATGAAGGGATGAAAATGAGTGCCGATCTCTCATATTAATTATATTTTGATATTTAATCTTTGACATAATTTGATTATGAATTTTCTGCCAAAAACATGGTGTTGGAGAGTGAGTGGCATAATGGAAGCTTCAAGTAAGAAAAGAAAAAAAAAATCTATAAATTGAGTATTCCTGGAATTTACCTGAGTTCTTTAATAAATACTCAAAATACTATTTTTAAGTTGGATATGACTATGACAGAGCAGTGTGGTGAGACTAGGTAAGGTGACAAAATATTTACAGTTAAACATTTTAATTCTCAGATCCTCTTAATTCCACATTTAGAGTATACTCTAAGTTATAAAGGAACAATTTTGAAATGATAGTGAAAATATCTGAATTCTAGCACTGATTTAATACCTGCCTGATTTCAAACAAACATAATAATGTTGCATTTCTGCCTGAAGATAGATGTTCTATAGCTGTTGAAATATTTTCACTAATGGATGGAAGAGGTAAAAAAATAGAGGTCTTAAGGCCCTAGGAACAATTCTAAGCCAATAAAGGATCCTAATTGGAGGATAAATATTCTACCTCTTGGTCTCTTGGTGGGAAAAGTCAGAAGTATGTTGTACAGTTGCTCATGGTGAGGTTGAATCCCAATTGACCACTGTGATTATTAACCTAGTCATGACTCCATGTTTTATTGTTTTTGTTTTTGTTTTTCCCCATTTCCTATCTCAATTTCCTTTTCCATCACCAAGGTTTCTGAAGTCATCTCCCAAATAAACTATTTGCACACAAATGCTTTCTCAGACTCAGCCTCTGGTAGAATCCAAACTAAAATAAATTTCATATTACACAAGAGAGGAAAACTTTTCATGAAATAAAAATGTAGATTTCTCTGAAAAACAAATAAAGAAACAAACCTGTCAAGAGTATAAAACAAAATACCTAAAAGGCAATTATGGGGAGGTGACTTTCACCTTTGGTATGTAAAAGCTTTGATCATCACTCCTGTCCACTTCTCTTGCCAACATCTTTCTTATATATATCAGATAAATGAATCACACAGGGAAACTTCCATCCCCAGATCTAGAGAGATAAGTTTCAGATAATCACAAATGAAATAAGCTTCCACAGAGCAGAAGCCACTAGAGCCATACTAGTAGGAACATTCAAATGCTAATTTTGACAAACTGCTGGTGGCTGAATGTGAACTAATGCGAGAGTGAAAAACTTCTGGGGGCCCAGCTGAAGGAGGGCCCCATACATACATGGATTTCACTTCTAGAAACACTAGGATGTTCTCATGCTGAAGATCAGAGGAAAAATCTCTTGATAGCTCTGGCAAGGGGAAGAAAAAATCACCACTTTAAAATACAGCCAAGGTATTCTCCATAGAAAAGACTGACTCTCCAGGGGAAAAGAACACAACTTCCTTAAACCTAAGAGGAAGAACATTTTTATAACTTCAGTCACTCTGGCTTCCTCTCTCACCTAAGAGGAGGAAAAGAAACCAAGAAAGACTTGTTAAAGTCATGCCAGAAACAGGAACATGAAGGGACTGAAATTTTATCATTAGGAGTATATGCTTCTCCTCCTGTACACCTTATTACCACATCAACATGTTTCTAGTAAAATAACAGAAGATCACAGCTAAAAAGGCCCTAAGTCACAAAGAGTATTTAAGGGGGAGTTCTTAGCGAAATCCAAACACAACAGGGGAACCAAAATAAGGACACTATTTGAAGTTTCTGATCCTTACAGCTACCAAAAACATTAAACATTATCCTAACTCCTAGGCAAATTAACATAAAGTCTTCCACTAAAGATTTAATTACCTCAGTGTCTATTATCTGACATATCATGTTTGGCTGTCAATGAAAAGATTAGAAGATAGATCATAAAGCAAGAAAAATTACAGTCTGAAGAAATAAAGCAAGCATTAGAATTGTAATGGTATGAAAGTACCACACAGAGAATTTTAAAGATTTATTTATTTATTTAGAAGAGAGAAAGAGAGAGAGAGAGAGAGAGAGAGAATATGCACACAGGAAGAGGGGCAGAGGAAGAGGGAGAGAGAAAATCTCCAGCAGACTTTCTGCTGAGTGTGGAGCCTGATGTAGGGTTTGATCTATAACCCCGAATTATGACCTGGGCCAAAACCAAGAATCAGATGTTCAATGGACTGAGTCATCCACATGTCCCTTCAAAGGGAATTATAATTACAACTAATATGTTAGGGACTGTAGTGGGAAAGGAGATAAGACACTAGACAGGTAAAATTAACAGAGAGTTAAAAATTCTAAGACAAAAATCAAATGGAAATGGTACAAATTAACAGAATGAGGTGGCTGGGTGATGGACATTGGGGAAGGTATGTGTTGTGGTGAGCGCTCTGTATTGCGAAAGACTGATGAATCAAAGACCTGTACCCTTGAAGCAAATAATACATTATATGTTAATAATAAAAATAATAAAAAAATTTTTTAAAAAACTTAGAAAAATGAAGAATGCTTTTGATGGGCTTATCAGCAAACTGGACATGACTGAGGTAAAAATAAGTGATGTGGGAGATATGTTCATGAAAAGTTCAAAAACTGAAATGCAAAGGAAAAAAAAGAAGGAAAGAAAGAAACCAGAACAAAGTATCTAAGAACTGTGGGACATGACGAAAGATGTAACATACATGGTGATCGAGATATCAGAAGAAGAAAGAGAATGGAACAAAAGAAATATTTGAAGTAATAATGATTAAGAATTTTCCACAATTAATGACAGGCTCCAAACCACTGATTTATGAAGCTAAGAAAACAATAGAATGATAAATAGCAAAAAATCTGAAATGTAGGCATATCATATTCCTAAGCAGGAAACAAAGACACAGCAAAAATCTTGTAGGGCAGGTGGCAGAGGTCTAACTACAGTATATAACAACTGCATTGTTATATAACAAGTGACAAATACAGATATGAAAAAGTGTGTGATATCATATGTGATTAGGGAATTGCAAATACTACACACCTATTAGAATGGCTAAAATTCACAAATTTGACTATAAAATTGCTGGTAAGGATGTGGAGCAACAGGAACTCTTATTTTTTTGCTAGTGGAAATCAGAATGTACCAGGTGAAGAGAAATTATTCAATGATAAAATGAAATATTATCAATCCATAAGAAGATATGGATAGTGCACCTGGGTGGCTCAGTGGGTTAAGCCTCTGCCTTCGGCTGGGGTCATGATCTCAGGGCCCTGGGATCGAGCCCCGCATCAGGCTCCCTACTCAGCAGGGAGCCTGCTTCCCCCACCCACTGCCTACTTTGATATTTCTCTTTGTCAAATAAATAAATAAAATAAAATAAAATAAAATAAATAAGATATGGATAAATCCTAAATGTATATTGCTAAGCAAAAGAAGCTTTTCCAAAGAGCCTACATACTGTATGATTTCAATTACATGACTTTCTTCAATATGAAAAATTATAAAACTAATTCAAAGGTCAGTGATTATAAATGGCTAAGGAGAAGAAGGATGGGTGAGTTCAACTGGTAAAGTACAAATAATTATTTAGTGTGGTGAAACTACTCTGTTTTGACACTTTAAAGATGGCTTTATGACACTTGGTATTTCTCAAAACATGTGGAACTTTACATCAGAGTGGACCATACTGCACATTTTGCCTTTCTTCCAAAGTGTAAGGGATGGAAAAGCAGGAAAACAGAGTAAACTCATCGTGTAGAAATCTGACAAACACTATTTCTATCAGATGATCAAAGTTCTCATTAATAGTAATAAGTCATGCAGATAACATGAACCCTTGATATAATGTAATAAGAATGGAACTTTCTGATCTTTTTTTCCAAAAACTCGTAACCTCAGTCTCATGAGAAAAACAGACAAAGCCAAAGAAGGGGCATTCCACAAAGTACCGACTCCTCAAAATTGACATAGTCATAAAAAAATATGGAAACTGAGAAATTGTTACAGCCAAGATGAGCTTAAAAAGACAACTAAATGCAATCTGGTATCTTAGATGAAATTTAGAATACAAAATGATGTTAGATCAAAACTAAGGAAATCTGAATGAAATATGGACTTTAATAATTATGTATCAGTATCAGCTCATTAATTTTAACAAAGGCACCATACTAATATGTTAATAGTAGGACAAATAAGTTTAGGGTATATGGTAACTCTCTATTATCTACTTAATTTATTATAATGCTAAAATAATTCTGAACAGTAAAATCTATTTTTTAAAAAAGGCAATTATTGGATAAAGTTGTGGAAAGCATATATAAAATCTAGTAAATAAAATTATGCATTATAACAGCCAATAAAAATCTGTTGATATTATAGACATGAACATAACTAATATAAAGAGGAAAAATTTATTATCATTTTGCAATAGATACTAAAATAGCCCTGATGGAATTTAAAATATTATCAGAATTTATATGGTCTGTAATATGACACTACTCTCTTAACAAGTTCTAAAAGTAATAATAAAGCAAATGAGCAACATGTGCAACCCTAAGTGAGTCTCATTATAGTGAAGACCAAGGAAGTATATCACTGTATGATCAAAATTTGCAGTTGAAGTGTTAGTTAATACACTCAGACACATATATTAAAAGAGAATAAATTTTACCTGTAATGAAGTTAAGATGAAGCTTAGGGATCCTAATCCAATGACTGGTGCCCTTATAAGAAGAGAGAGCAGACACAGGGAAGAGAATGACACATGAAGACATAGAAACACAGCACTGAGGGAAGGCAGCCCTGTGAGGACAGAGATAGGAAGACTGGAGTTGGCCAAAAGCCAAGGAACCCCCGAGGCTATCAGAGCTGCTAAAGGCAAGAAAGGATCCTTCCTGAGAGATTTTAAAGGAGGCACAGACTACCCAGGCCTTTGTTTGAACTTTCAGCCTCCAGGACCTTGATAGAATATACTTCCCTTATTTTAAGCCACCAAGTTTGTGGTATTTGCTATGACAGCCCTAGGAAATCCATACAGCCATGTAATTCTTGTATTAGCACTAATGATTTCATTTGATATTAGTATATTTAGGCAACTCTTATGTGAAACATCTGCAAAGATCCCAAATAAGGTCCCATTCACAGGTTCTAGGCATTAGAATAACATATATTTTTAAGGACACAATTTAAACTGTTAACAGTGGTATACAAGATAACAACATAGTTTTCTTACATACCAATAACAATCAATTGAAAGCATGTTTCTGTGTGAATGTGTCTGTGTGCATGTGTATATGTATCTCCTCATATTAAACTCCAAATAACTAAAACATTGGAACATATTTATATATACATTTACATATAATAAATTTATAAATAGATATCACAGATAATATGGGACATATATGGTGGCACTTCTATTAAAAAATATATATCATCACACTACAGTTCCATGACCTGAAATGATTTCATAAATCTCTCAGTGTCTCTGTTTTCAAAGCAGTAAAATGAGATAGTAATAACATACGCACCAAGGAGCTATACTGATGATTAAATGTGTTACATTTAAGAACAAGGACTAGCATAAAGTAAATTCATAATAATGTTATCTAGTAAATAATTGTAAGAAATGCATACCCTATGTAACGGATCATATAAAACTTTACCGTGGTACATTAGGAATAATTTATTGAATAAATATTCCCAGCTGGGAAAAACATTGTAAAGATAAACATTTCCCTCAATTATAGATTAATGCAAACTCAATTAAAACCCAATTTCTAGGGGCGCCTGGGTGGCTCAGTGGGTTAAAGCCTCTGCCTTCTTCAGCTCAGGTGATGATCCCAGGGTTGTGGGCTCAAGCCCTGCATTGGGCTCTATGCTCAGGAGGGAGCCTGCTTCCACCTGTCTCTCTGCCTGCCTCTCTGCCTACTTGTGATCTCCGTCTGTCAAATAAATACATAAAATCTTTTAAAAAAATTTTAACAACAACAAAAAAAAAACAATTTCTATTTATAGAAGAACCTGATAAAGATAACCATCTGTCATTTGACCCAAAACTGTGTTAGAATTATGAAGAAATTTTTGAAAAATAAAGATAATAAGGAAGGATAAGTATTTTAAGATATAAAAACCTGATTTTAGGGGCACCTGGGTGGCTCAGTGGGTTAAAGCCTCTGCCTTCGACTCAGGTCATGATCCCAGGGTCCTGGGATCAAGCCCCGCATGGGGCTCTATGCTCTGTGGGGAGCCTGCTTCCTCCTCTCTCTCTGCCTGCCTCTCTGCCTACTTGGGATCTGTCAAATAAATAAATAAAAATCTTTAAAAACAAACAAACAAAAACCCTGATTTTAAAAAACTATATTAATTAAATAGCATGAGAGGGACGCTGGGTGGCTCAGCTGGTTAAGCAGCTGCCTTCGGCTCAGGTCATGATCCCAGCGTCCTGGGATCGAGTCCCACATCGGGCTCCTTGCTCAGCGGAGAGCCTGCTTCTCCCTCTGCCTCTGCCTACCACTCTGTCTGCTTGTGCTCACTCTCGCTCCCCTCTCTCTCTGACAAATAAATAAATAAAATCTTTAAAAAAAAAAAAATTAAATAGCATGATAATGGTGTATGAATTTATTAGACTTTTGTACTTAAGTCTCATTTGGATCAGTGGATGATCCACTGATGAAGAATTCTTTATTTAATATTGCTTCTGAGAATATCAATTATATATTAAATATCATACTTTCAATTTATATCCTATAGGAATATATTAAATATATATTCAATATAATCTTCAGATGAATATGACAGCTAACTGTATGAAAAAAACTTGCAAATCAACAGAAAATACTTATTAAATTCTCATGCTGGGAAAATACACATTAGTTTAAAAATATTTACCCAGGAATTCCAGCCTCTGTAAGTTTAAAAAAGAGAAGAAAATCTTTTGAATAAAAATATTTACAGAACTTTAAGAGAAAACAACTAGAAGTAATGTAAATACCTAATAATGAAGTTAAGTTTAAATAATGATAGTACATTAATATAACTGAACTACAGTGAGTATTATGTAGCCACTGAAATATATTTTGTAAAATAATGAGTGAACAAAAGCAGCTTCCTATTGTAATGAATTATGATATAATCATCATACATGAATTATGAGGATTAAATTAATGTATTCAGTTTGCCCTCCATTTTTTGCAAGTAAATAAATGTTTGATAGGAATATATAAACAAATGTAATTATTTTAATTTATTATATAATAAACTTCCATTATTCATACAATCCTAACAAAAAATAAGGACTATTTTTTGAAATTTAACATAGGCAACAGAACTTTATCAGTTCAAGATCCCTTTCACTGATATACTGCAATTCATATTCACTTCTACCTAATGCAATTGAATGGTTCCTTCTGGCAGCACCCTGAAGGCCATCTGCCCCATCTCCTTTAAAGGGTAATATTTTTCCTCCACTACAGCACAGGCTTACTATCTGACTAAACACACCATTTCAAATTATGTCAATTTGAACATTTCTCTATAAAGTCCCAATATTTTGTAGGAATATCTGACAAGTGTAGACAGAGCCCTTTCATTGTATGGCCAATATTTAACACTATTTTACACTGGAGAGCGATTTGTGTCTGTCCCTCAGTGTTGAATCCTCCAGACAAAAGTCAGTTCAGGGCCAAGTCCCATGAACTCAGTATCAATCTCCAGCTATTGGGATTCATCCAGAACCTACATATTGGCACTGAGTAATTGTTCTGAGTAACAATTACTAATGAAAAATAAATATAGGAAAGTGCTGCAGAATTTAACAAACTTGAAATAAATGTAAGGTTTGACAGATGGCTCATGTCCTTAATATACTATTAGTTTACTGTGGGAGAAAAAAAATCTGTGAACACAAATTATGTGAAATGTGATATGCACTGTGATATTAAATCAAAAAAGCAATCCTAGTACAGAAGATATCAAAATATAAATTAATAAAATAGTAATAGGTAAGAAAAGTAATAGTATGCTGGAAATAAAAAAAAAAAAAAGCGTAAAAAAAAAAAAATAAAGTATTTCTAAAGATCATGTACTCTTAGATCGGGATGAGAGTACTGCCACATGAAACATAATTAAAAACACATGCTATGCTTAAGCAGTACTTGTATCAAGCCATGGAGAGAAAAGTCTTCAAATATTTGCTATTACCAAAACAGAAATAATTTATGGAGTCTAATTCAGAAGAAAATTGAAGGAATTAATTTTCTAGGTATAACTAAAAATACTATTTATTGAACTACAATTTCAGAGAGAAGTGAAAGGAGTTAAAGGAAAAAGAAGTATAAATATTAATTTCGACATTTTAAAGTACTTTTTCAAAATTCAATTTCCCATAAACTATTAGTTTGCTGTTACTTGTTAATGACCGTAGGCAAATAAGTTTTCAATGTCTGCTTCATCATCTATAGTAACATTTCTAAACCTTGGCATTTTGGACCACACAGTTTTTTATTTTAAGTTTTTTATTTACTGGGGCGCCTGGGTGGCTCAGTTGGTTAAGCAGCTGCCTTCAGCTCAGATCATGATCTCAGGGTCTTGGGATCAAGCCCTGCATTGGGCTCCCTGTTCAGTGGGGAGCCTGCTTCTCCTTCTCTCTCTGTCCCTTTCCCTACTTCTGTGTTCTCTTTCTCACTCTCTCTGTCTCAAATAAATAAATAAAATCTTAAAAAAAAATAAGGGGCTGTTCACTTCATTGTATGATATTTACCACCATCCCTTGTCTCTACCAGACACCAGAGCATACCTCTCTCTGTTTATCATTCTATTAGGTAGATTCTCTATCACAACAGTCATATAGTAATTATCACATGATATAAAGGTCATATTGCAAGGTATTTTTAGAGAATTAGCAATATTAATCTGGCAAAATAGATATACACAGTATACGATATTTATACTTAGAAATATAACACTATCTTCATTATAATTCACTCCACATAAAATCATACTCTGGAAAGGACAGAAGTTTCACAGTCCTGTGATATATATCAAATGCATTTTTATTCAACATTAAATCTTGAAAATGATCAGCATTTTCCTGCATTTAAAATTATCTATTAAATATAATTGTTAGATTTCTTTTATTAATTCTTCAAAGATTAAAAAAAAATAGTTACATGGCAGTTTCAGTTATTCCTTATCTGGATGGCTTAGTTTTCTTTCTAGTATTTTGTGCTGTTTCTACAAAATGCGTATAAATATTGTGTGATTTTTTTCTCAATTGCTAACATTTATTCATTCTGTTTTGGAGTTTTCCATGTCTGCTTTCTAAGTGACATTTACTAAAATGATGTATTATTCTCCATATCTCTCTGCAGAGTACATTTATCTTTAATTATTTTTTAATTCTTTCCTGCAATTACATTGGATGCTGTTTGTTATTAGAGACTGCTTTCTGTAGTAGGACATTCTTCTCACTTTTAATTATGTTGTTTCTCTTAGAAGCAATGTCCCCCTCCCACCAACAGTTGGAAAACTTGTTCTCAACATACCATATGGTTGTCACTAAATTTTTTTATTTCTTCACATTTGATTAATATTCCTGCAGTGTTATGATTAGTAAACACATTACCTTCTATCATGTTGTAAGTTTAAATTATTGACCTCTTAAGTAAACATTTATGGAAGTCCTTTATCTTTTTTTTTGATATAAAATAAACAGCTTGCCTGAGGAAACACATATTTTCCCTGTACATTTCAAGAAAATAAAGCATTTTGGAGGCATTTTAATTCAACATCCAGCATTAACATTAAAAATCTATATTAGTAAAAATTTCATATCCAAAATAAGACACTTAGCTCTTTTATTCACTAAATCTTTGGTATTCTTGACTTTAATTATGGCTACATTTTATTGATATATATATCTCCAATATACATATATATATAACATATCCTGTATGTAATATACAATGTTATATGTTTTATATAAATAATACTCTGTAATTGTTATTTAATTTAAAACCTCAACTATTCTGAGTGAATTTATTGCTACAGAATACCAACTCTCTCTCTCACCCTGCCCCACCCTGTCTTTTACATGCTCGTGCCCGCATGTGCCCGCACGCGTGCACACACACACACACACACACATACACCATTGCTTATTTTGAGGACCCAATATTTTTCTATTATACTGCCTTGTTGGAATTTTTTTTACAAGTATGGCTTATGTTGTAATCAGAAAATATTACCTTAGGTAAATACATGAACCATTTTGTTTAACCTAAACTAGTTTAATCTCATGTGGGAATTTATTGGTTGACACAACAGGAAGTCCACATATACTCTGTAACTTCAGAAATGGCTAGATTTAATGTCATAAACAATGGGTCTGAACCCTGCTGTGTCTCTTAGTTTATTTTTCCTCTGATAATTTGATTTTTCATGTAGTCTCTTCCCACATGTCGTCAAAGGTTGTTAACTGCAGTTCTTGGTTCACATTTTCCTAATACTTAGTGACTGCAGAAGAGAGTTAAAAGTGTATGTTTCTTCACAATATCATGATATTCTTGGAGAGGAAACTGATTTTCCAGATTTGGGTTATGTTTCCATCTCTGAGTTAACAATTCCTGAGTCAAGGCAGATGTAATGATCCTGGTTAAACAGGAGTGAATTGTGGGTGCATCTCTTATGTGGACAAGACAGGAAAAAATACAGACCACCTAATCACATGGATTTTTTTTAGTCAGAAAGAAGAAGAATGCTAAATAGATGAAAATAGGAGATGTCTCTTCCACATGAGGTAAGTTTTGGTCTGGCACAAATGCCTAAATTGTTAACTTCATGAGGGCAGTGTCCATTGAATGAATTGTTGAACAGATATTTTGACAAAATGAACCTTTGTTAATAAAATAAATATATCTAGATGTGTTTTTTCACACTCATATGCCTCTCTCATATTCTATATAATAGGAATTCTAGCAGAGAACAATGTTGGCAAAGCATCTTCTCAGATAGCGTAAGGATACTCAGAACTCACAGGAACCTTCCATCCACCACAGAATTAACCAAACTCTCCTTATTCTGTAGATACACTTGGTCCTGCAAATCTGTGGTACTCAGTGGAATTGACAGCAAACAGAAAACTTCACCATACTAAAGATATTTTTACCCACTGCTTAGAACCCTTAAAGCTCAAGGGCACTATGCTGTTTTATGTTAATAATGTGTAAGTTTGATACTCTGAATGCAAAACCATGGATCTTTCTTGCAAAGTGTTCAGAAATACATCAAGGTAGGTTTAACAAAGGATTTAATACTTAAGACTATTTACTGTTTGTTGAATGAATAAATGAATACATGAAGGAATATAAAAAATTTCAATGAGCTATATGAATTAAAGTGAAAATCCTGGTTTCTTTAAAAATTAAGCAGAAATCCTTTTGGTTTTGATACTTCGTGAAGCTAAAATAAACATATTAATCACTTTCTAAACAAAAGTGTATTAAATACTTTCTGTTTAGTAATCAGGAACTAGATGATGAAACTGAATCTCCCCGATATTTGTAGAACCTTTCTGTGCTCATAAACATGAGTCTGATAATCTGTGATTATCATCTACAATTTACAAGTATATGTGGGCAGTGTTGGACGTTGCGCAGCTCATGCAGTAAACACATACTATAGAGATCAATCTTAAAAATTCCTATAATTTAAGTAATTTAAGCCATTCATTTATTTTACCTGAATCTCTTTAAACCAGCTATTGAGTGGAACTTTTTGTGTAAAATGTATCTTGAATTCAAGAAAGTATTTAGAGTCCCTAAAAGAGCATACAGAATAGAAGAACTCCAAATAATATAGAAGGATTAGCTAACATATAACTCTAATAAACTGGATAGCACTCAATAAAATATTATGGTAATTGAATCCTACATTTGTGTATATAAATAGAATCTGCACATTAGATAAGCAAAGTAATTAGTGTCTTCTACTTGAAATGGATTAATTCTCTTTTGAAACTCAAGAGAGTTCAGAAGTATACAGTATTCAATGCATTTTTAAAATAAACTACAAAATACTTTTTAGATAAATGAAAAGATATAATGGAGAGGAACTTCAACTAACTGTGCCACAAAAAAGGGCAACCATTAAAAGCAGGCATGAAAAAAATCAGAAAGAAAAATATCTTCAGAAATGTTGCAATTAGGACACCTGGGTGGCTCAGTGGGTTTATCCTCTGCCTTCGGCTCAGGTCATGATCTCAGGGTCCTGGGATCTAGCCCAGCATCAGGCTCTCTGCTCAGCTGGGAGCCTGCTCCCCTCTTTCTCTCTGCTTGCCTCTCTGCCTACTTGAGATGTCTCTCTGTCAAATAAATAAATAAAAATTAAAAAAAAAAAGTAACAATTAGATTTCAAAATGGGAATAAATTACGGCACTATGACTGAATGGAAGGAAACTCAAAAACCAGAAAAAGCACAAAGTTAAATGGTAGGGGTGAAAAGACGTGTCCTTAAATAACAATGTCATTCAAAGTTGCAGACATACATGAAATTTGAGTTAAAAAGTGTTAGAATTAATTTTGCATGACAGCCAATGCTTAAGAAGTCTGGAACAACTTAAGGCATTCTAATATGGAGGTGAGGCTGTGACCAAGATCCTATTGGGTCCAGAGCTCCCGAGACGCTAATGACCTGACAACACCCCTTAATGTTCACACAAAGAAGTCCCCCGATTAATGTAATCTATGTTGGATATACATTTCCAAATTAGGTATGAAAGATGAATGAAAAAAAATCTCACAAATCTTTGATGTCTTAAAAATCCAATTTAAAATTTCTTCAGTTGAAGATTTTCCTAACTTTTTGATGCTAGGTTAAGATTTCCTTGTTTGTTTTTCATTGCTAGCATTTGTTTTTTTAATGACTAAAAGCCCTTAAACATGTCCTAAGGGTCAAACATCGCTCTAATTTTTATTTTTATTCTTATTATTAAATGCCAAAATTATATTTGCCTCACTCTGTAATTATTGTTTCCTCTCTCTAAGGAGCTTTTAAAACTCAGAGCCTTGGACCTCGTTTCTAATTATAATTTTTTAAAATTATTTAATTAATTTATTTGACAGACAGAGATCACAAGTAGGCAGAGAGAGAGGAGGAAGCAGGCTCCCTGTTGAGCAGAGAGCCGGATGTGGGGCTCAATCCCAGGACCTTGGGATCACGGACCTGAGCCGAAAGCAGAGGCCTTAACCCACTATGCCACCCAGGCGCCCCTATAATTTAATAGAACAATAGCTGAGGAGGCTTTTTTGGTTATTTATTTATTTATTTATTTATTTATTTATAGCATATCTTCCAGGTCTTTAACTGTAAGGACAGAGAAAATTCCTCAGAATTTAATGATATGCTTACACTTAGAAAGGGGCATGAGGAGGAATAGATCTTATATTTAACATAATTAATTGATTGGCTAATCTTTGGAAGTTTGAATAAAGTATCTCCATAATTTAACATTTATTTCCATTGGATGATACAATGTATTATGCTTTATTAACTAGATATCTTTTAATAGGAATAAAAATGAGCAAGAACTAGAGAATAAGGTTTATCCAGAGAGTTGATTATAAAAAACAAAAATAAGCTTCACATAGAAAAATTATACAAATAATTCAATTAACATTGTTAATAGTCACATTGAAACATACCATATTGTTTTTTTAACTAATAATAATTTAATAATTATATTAAATATATTTAATAATAATTAACTAAAACAACTTTTTTAACTAATAATCTTTAATAACTAAAGATTTTAGTTATTCCTTTAAGAGAGACAGAAAGAGAGAGAACAGAATGAGGGGCAGAAGAACAGGGACAAGGAAAATCAGCAGTGAGAATGGAGCCCCACGCTGGGCTCAATCCCAAGATCCCGAGATCATGACCTGAGCTGAAACTAAGAGTCAGACACTTAACTGATTAAGCCACCCAGGTGCTCTAGAAATACCAGAGGTATTTTAATTATTGTTTTTTTTCTGAGTTTAAAGATATCATATCAAATTTTATTTCTTTTTATGTTCTTTTGTAAATGCTTCAGTGTAGAGCAAAAAGTTGCATAATACCTTTCCTTACAAAGCATGATATCTTATACATTGTGGGGAATGTGGCTATAAAATCTGTACTAAAACAAATAAATTATAGTATTTGGTATTCTCTCCTTTGGTAGTCAACCACTTAGCCCAGCAATTTTCAGGGTACTTTATTAACTTCAAAGGGCTGAGCAGAGAAATTTTCAGGATACTTTATTAACTTTAAAGGGCTGAGTGGAGAGTTCTAAGATTGCTGTTTGATTGGTATAGATAAGGGCTGTTACTGGCATTATTTAGAATATTACAGGTTTTCTCTTCTGCAGATACGAAAGCAATCATCTATAAGTTACTGGGAAAAGAGGAGCTCTCTATAGCAGCAGAGAACATACCTTAATAGTTCTCAGATGTACTATATTCTTCTATACTTTCAGTATGATATATGCCATTTAAAAACTTTTACCATTGTTGATTTTAGTTAGGCATCTTATGAGGACATGAAATAGTAACACTATTCCAAATGGCCAAACTGTACAAAGAGCGTCATTCCAGTATATCCCATTGTTCATCCCACAGAAAGAAATAATTACTTAGCTTCTGGTTTATCCTTCTTGTGCTTCTTCTCACACAAATAAATGATTGTCAATGTTTTAAAATTTTCTTTTTCTATAAAGAGTGCTATATTGAAGATGTTCTTTTACACACTGCCTTTTTCACTGAACAATATATTCCTTGGAATTCACTCCATTTTACTTTCTGAAGATTTTTTTTCAAAACTTTTAAGTATTTTTCCACTTTTTATATTAATACACATTTTAATTTTTAATTTAATTTACTATATTAACACATTTAATTTTACTAATTAAGATTTTTCATGTATAATTCTTTGATTTTAATATATGTATAGATTTGTATAAACATTACTATAATACAGTTCAGCCTCAAATCTCCCTGGTGTTACATTTTTTCTTTTTTTGTGCTATCTCTTTGGTCCCAACCTCTCCCATCTCTAACCCTGGCAACCACTGATCTCTTCTCCCTTAACTGCAGTTTGGTTTTGTGAGGACGTCCTATCAATGCAAATATAATTTTTAGCAATTTGAAGCTAGCTTCTATCATTCAGTGTACTATCTTTAAAATTTATCAAAATTATTTATGTACATCAAGTTTATTCACTTTTATTTCTGATTAGTATCCTGATATATGGGTGTGCCAGGGTTTATTGATCCATTCACCCACTGAAGAACATCTGTGTTGTTTGCAGGTTTTGGTGATTATGTAAAGAGCAGCTATAAACACTTGTGCAAAGTTGTTTGTGTAAACATAGGCTTTGATTTTTCTAGACCAAATGCATGTAAGCAGAAATTCTGAAAAATACAATTAGTGTAAGTTTAGCTATATACAAAACTGCCACAACATCGTCCAAAGTAGCTGTACCATTTTTCATCCCCACCACCAATTTATGCAAGGCCCATTTGCTCTGCACCCTCACCCACACTGGGTATTACTAGCATTTTTTATTTTAACCATTCTAATAGGTGTGGAATAGATCTCATTATGTTTTTAATTTGTTTTTCCCTAATAGCTCAGAGTATTATTGAACTTGTTTCATATGCTAATTGCTTTCTGTATATCCTATTTGATGAAGTATCTCAAGCCCCTGATTCTTTTTAATTGGGTCATTTGTTTTCTTACTTTTGACATTTGAGAGTTCCTTATATAATCTGGATTAAAAAAAGTCTTTTTCAATACGTTATCTGCAAATGTTTCCTTCCAATTTGCAGCTTCGTTTTTTTCAGCCTCTTAATATCTATTTTCTCTTACTTTTTTAATGGCATTTTTGGCATGCATTTTATTTCTATTAAGTAAAAATTGTCAATCTTTTCTTTTATGTATCTACATTTTTACTTGTAGTTAGAAAGCATTTCCACACAGACTAACGAGGGCTTCACCTACGTTTTCTTCTAAGGCTTGTATGGTATTATGTTTTCAAATTTAGAGCCTTGACCTCTGATGTTTATCCTTGTATAATGGTATGAGATTTGGATCTAATTTTATCCTTTGTCAATGGCTAGTCAATTATCCCAATAATGTTATTTAACCCACTGAGCCACCCAGGTGCCCCAATAATGTTATTTAAAAAAGCCTTTGCTTCCCAAAAGATATGAGATGCTATTCTTATCTCACACTAAACTTTCATATTTTTTAGTGTAATTCTGGACATCTATTTCCCTGGTTAGCATGTCAATTCATGCATCAAAACCATGCTATTTTAATTACAAGGGGACTGTATTTTAATCCCTTTTAGGTTTATTCTTTTCCAAAGATTTTTTTAAATTGATTTTATGTCCATCTTTGCATGTATATTTTTCCCTGTATATTTCAGTGTCAATTTGTTTATTCAACAAGAAGGTTTTTGGTACTCCAGTTATTAGTGAGTTTCTATGTTTTCCTGCATTGTTTTTTAAGTTTTTTTTTATAAAGATTGCTACTGCATTATTGGTTCACTATTATTAATACTTTTTATATTTCCATTATAAATATTGGCTTATACCCAAACATCATGTCCTTATTTTCACATTTAATAATTTTAGCTTTGTATCCACTTCGATATCAACGTAACTACTCTTGGTTTATTATGGCTACCATTTGCTTGATACACATTTGTGCATTTTTTTCATTTTTACCTTTTCGGAAAAAAAAATTTAAGTGTGGATGTTATAAGATATATAGTCATTTCTTGCTTTGTGAAGCAAATTAAAAATGTTTTTAATAGATGAATTAATCTATCCATATTTATTGGTGTGACATATTGGTTTCAGTTATTACATTAGTCTGATATAGCTATTATATGCACTTCATTACATTTGATAATTACTTATATAACAGGTTTCTTTGCTTTTTTATTCACTAAATTTGTTTTGATGCTTAGGTGAGCCTGAACTTTTGTTCTATTGGTTACCTTTGAATGAAAACATGTCTCTATTTTCTTATTTAATCTTTTACTAAATTTTTTGTTGACTTATAATGGTATACTTTTTTTATATGGAACACTTCATGGATTTGCATGTCATCCTTTTACATAGACCATGCTAATCTTCCCTCTATCATTTCAATTTTAGCACATGTGCTGCTGAAGTAAGCACTATAATGGTATGCTTGAATGGTATATCTAATGCTAGTACCAATATCAGTAAACATATGTTAATTTTCCCTTCCCCTACTTCCATTCCCCTATTTCACTTCTTTGTTGCAGGATACTATCAGACACAAATGACATTCATCACATAACGTATTTTATTCCGCCCTCATCCATACATTCCTTTTAGTCTTCAACCTAGAATTAAGTATATAAAATGTCTACTGTCACTCCTTTTGTTGTAATTGCCCCTATTGTCTCTTGGTTGGATGAAATTCATCTTCTAATCAATTCCTCAGAGAGGGATCATGGGCACATAACTCTTTGAGCTCTTGCATATTTTTTTGAGCTCTTGCATATTTAATCATTTCATGTAATCTTGATAGAAACAATTTTGCTGTTTATGAAATTCTTTGTTCACAATTACATTTGAGTACTCTGAAAATGTTGATCTCTTTCTCAAATTCTTCTTGATCTCCATAAATACATGTGATGGAGCACAACCAACACCTGAGTGCAATGTGCCATTTATTTTTTCACTTACAGGAAAGTTGAATTAAGGATATCCTCTTGTATTTATCCAAACAGTATGGGTATTTATAGTTTTATTTTTCTTTCTTTCTTTTTTTTGGAGGTGTGGGAAGGACATGTTGTAAGATTTATAATCATACCACCACCATTACCTCAGTCACATATTACCATTATAATAAAAAATATGTAAATGATCTTATTTTGCTACCAAATATGGAGATAAATATAAAATTCCTAGGTCACTGTCAAATTAGCAGAGTATTTTGTATTTTGGCATGCCAGAGATAGTGACACCACTGTTTGTTTCTTTTTGCTTATGCAGCAATAAGGGCAATGCATCCCATGTAGATGAGCTTAATAAATGCTTATTAACTGAATAAATCCCAGCTGTTGCTGCATAATTATTCAAAGGCATAATCCTAGGGTTTATTCATGTAAAACAATCCAGAACACCAGAAATGATGTTTGGAACATGTTCTTTTTCTTGACTTCATAATTTTAGATGTATGCCAAAAACCTAACAGTCACTGAGTAAAGGGAATCATAAAAGTCCAATGGCTGATTTTGTTCTCAGTTTGTGCTATATACACATAAAGCTCTTTATTACAGACTTTCAATAACCAATAAACTATTTGGAGGCAGCCTCCCTCAAGGTGGACTATTCCAAATCTCAAATATCTGCAAGTAATGAAGGACCAGTCAGGCTTTAAAGTAAAGTAATAACTTTATCATTTTGCTTTTCAAAGCCTTGCTACTTGGTTAAGAATGATGTTCAGATGAACAACATCAACATCACTTAAGAATTTAGCAAAATCACAAAATTTCAAGTCACTTCCCAGACCTAAATTTGAATCTCCATTTTACTAAAACCTCAGGTAATTTATATGCTCAATAAAGTTTGAGAAGCACTGCGTTATATGCTGGGGAAAAAAAAAAAAAGCTAATTAAAGATAAAGGGGTGCCTCAGTAGCCCAGTCGGTTGGGCATCCAACTTTTGGTTTTGGCTCAGGTCAAGATCTCAAGGTCCTAGGATAGAGTTCCATGTCAGGATCCACGCTCAGCAGGGACTCTGCTAGAGATTCTCTCCCTTTGTCCCTTCCCCCACTTGCACTCTCTTTTCCTCTAAAAATAAAGAAATCTGTAAAAAAATATAAAGGAGGAAGAAATCAAGGCTGTTTACAACAGAGTTGAATCAAGTCATAGTATATTTAACCAACATCAAGTGAAAGGATGAAAGGGTTAAAGTAGAGCCCATTTAGACACTAACTGCAGACTCAAAGGTCAAAGCAGCTAAGAGAAGAACAAGTTTTTCCATATCTAGATATCTTTTTCCTAGCATCTATAATTATACATTTGCTTGAGATTCTTAGGATCTATAGAAGACATAAGATTTTCATTCTGCACCTACAAATAGCAGACTATATGAACTTGAAAAAAAATTAGTCTCTGAGCATCAATCTTCTTCAGCATCAATGTGTGGTATACAATGGTTGACTATTATTAGTTTGACAATAATGTGAATTTTGTCCTTTACAAAAAAAAAAAATCTACAAACTCGTATCATATTAGAAAAGATGAAGTTCTTCCTTTTTTCCCTTATTCCTTCTTTCCATGTCTAGGAAAGAAGTCTCAAGGGCAGTGAACATCTCATTTATTTTTTAATCTTTAGAATCAAGTATAATAATGGCTCATGGAGAGTTCTCAAATGATGTTGGGTAATCAAATTGACATCAATCACTAATGTTGGAGAATTCAGGCATTTCTTAGTCAGTAGGTATCTGGTGGCCTCTTGTGATGATAACTTTTTTCCCAAGTGTTAATTCAATTCTGTATGTTTACTAAAAGTTTACAACAAGCTAAGATATAAAAGATACTGTTCTAGCTTAAGACTATTAACATAAAGGGCATCTGTGTGGCTCACTGGGTTAAAGCCTCTGCCTTTGGCTCAGGTTATGATCCCAGGGTCCTGGGATGGAGCCCTGCATCCAGAGAGCCTGATTCTTCCTCTTTCTCTGCCTACTTGTGATCTCTGTCAAATAAATAGATAAAATCTTTAAAAAAAAAAAAAGACTATTAACACACAACCCAGGATATTAATTTTTGTTTTCTTTAGAGAATATTTCATTTTGTACAAATGTACAACAAATGTCTGCAATGGAAAATACTTACAAAAGATATGAATTTACTGTTATGTTACTTGCTTATATTTAGCCATAACTGCAAATACTGTTCCATAACTAAGTAATTTGCTAAAATTTAACTATGGTAAAAAATAAACATTAGTAAATAAAATCACTATATAAATATTTCAGATGCTGATTATTGACTTCCTTATAAATATTTGTTAGTACTGATTGTTTCTAAAATATGGAGTAGATGTATGTAGAATATATAGTCATACTTGAAGTGTTATATTGATATATGACTAAGAAGCAAAGTATTTTAACTTACATGTGCATGCCTCTGTATTTATATTTCAGGATGATCTATAAAATGCCTAATTTTATTCAAGTATTGATACAGATACTAACACATTAAAATTTAATATAATCAGCTGTAAGGTAATCAAATGAAATAACTTAGAATCATAATTATCCTGTTGTGGTTGTAGGTTTGAGGTCCATCTGCTTCTTAATATCTTAAAAATGGGTAAAAATATGAAAGCACCTTTACTTGACATTAAAAATATCAGATTTCATTTTCAAAATAAAAAAAGGACACTCAGAATAAACAGTAAATCTGTTAGCTTTACTATTGGGAAAAAAAAAGGTAAAGTACTAAAATAAACTTTTTCTCCAACTTTATAATTCATACCAGTATGTCTAGTAGTAGCACTGAATTTTGATGGCCTCAAATAGATATAACTAGAAATTCTAATTAGCAGAAAAGAAGAAAATTTGGATGCTTCATTAATAATTAGAATGTACTCTTACAATATAACCAGAATCAGAGTTCAAAAATAATTCATATTTTAATTAACTTCTTAAATATTTGCATGCAAGTCCAGCACAACTTGATCTTCAAAGACATACTGCATCAGTATTCTCTAAATATTACTGTGGAGAGGTTTAATAAGTTTATGGTTATTATAAGGCTGGAAGTTATAGTTAATTACTTTTTCTCTCTTGCAACCTATTAATAGTCTTCATGAAAATAAATTAGTCATTTTCCATATGCATGCATTATCACCAAGCCCAGCGGTTTACTGATTACAAGGACAGAACTGAAAGGATAAGAACTGAAGCTCACGTTAGAGATACAAACCTCTCCTACCTTCACTTCCCACCCCGTATGCCTGAATCTTATATACTAAGTTAAAAGTTAAAACTTTAAGGGATTTTTTTGTTGTTTTGTTCTCATTCTGAATGCTCATAAATGGGGATATTAATAGTACCAGATTTAAAAATTACATTTGAGTAACACCTCTTTTAATATTTTGCTATAATTTATACGCCATGGAAGAAAAATCTTCCTGATTTCACCAAGATTCAAATGCATTTCTCCTTGCCCTCAGGATTTCAACACAGCTGTTACACTAGGTGTTTCTTCTGATGGCTTTACTATTTCACTTTCTCTTGGCTAACTTAATGTTTGTGCATGCACATGCATATGTGTTTGTGCCTAAACAACAAAATAATCAAAGGATGAAGACCAAGATTCAGTTGCTCAAATTACTGCTCATCCTAAGTTAGAAAGTTATAGACAAGCTTTCCATATCCAAATGTGTTGTGGAGTTCCCACAGAGATGTAAAGAAAATGATGCACATTTGTAAAGGCAATGATGAGTCCTGATGCAGCTAGAGCAACAAAATCATTCTAATGAAAGACATGAAAAGAAACAGGAATATTTTTTTGTTGTTCTCCTATTTCAAAAAAAAAAACACATGCCTCCACAAAGAAAACAAAAACAGTAATTTGACAAGATACATGCACCCCTGTGTTTACTGCAGCATTATTTACAATAGCCAAGATATGGAAGCAACCTAAGAGCACATCAAGAGACAAATGATAAAGAAAATGTAGAATATTTCTCAGCCATTAAAAAAGAATGAGATCTAGCCATTTGTTACAGCATGAAGGACCTAGAGGATATCATGGTAAGTGAAACACAAATATATGATTTCACTTATATGTGAAATCTAAAAAACAAACAAATGATCGAACAGAAAATGGACTCTTAATTACAAGGAACAAACTGGCGGTTGCCAGAGAAGAGGTGGATAGGGGAATGGGTAAAATAGATAAAGGGGATTAAGAAGTAAAAACTCCCAGTTATAAACAAGTCACAAAGATGAAAGGTAAAGCATAGGGAATATAGTCAATAATATTGCAGTAATGTTACACAGTGACAAACGGGGACAATCCTTACTGTGTATAGAACTGTCAAAACAATACGCTGTATGCCTGAAGTTCATAAAATATTGTATGTTAATTACACTAAAAAAAGAATATGGCCAACCTGTGATAATAAAATGTAGCTCAAATTTTTTTTTTTTTTTATTTTATTTATTTATTTGACAGAGATAACAAGCAGGTAGAGAGGCAGGCAGAGAGAGAGAGAGGAGGAAGCAGGCTCCCCGCTGAGCAGAGAGCCCGATGTGGGACTCGATCCCAGGACCCTGAGATCATGACCTGAGCCGAAGGCAGAGGCTTAACCCTCTGAGCCACCCAGGCGCCCCTGTAGCTCAAATTTTGATTCATTTTCTTATGTGTGGTTTGAAACAAGATGTAGGAGAACTTGTAATCTCTTGCTTCAAGTTTATTGGAATGACCTTATGGTTAAATCTAGATGTTTGCTAAAGGAAAAGTTATGTATTAAAAGAGTATGAACCTAAATCTTATAATGAGACTGTCCTTTTTAAAAAAAAAATATTTTATTTATTTATTTGAGAAAGAGAGTACAAGTGAGTGGGGTGAAGGGCAGAGGCAGAGGACAGACTCTGCACTGAGCACAGAGCCTAACACGGGGCTTGATCTCACAACCTTAAGCTCATGACCTGAGCCTAAATCAAGACTTAGACACTTAAACAACTAAGCCACCCAGGTGCCCAACTGTCCTTTTGAAGGGTGATAATATAGCCTTGATTCTGTATGGCATAAAGCCTTCATTAAGTATACACACAGGAAGAACCTTGGATTCATTAATAGTGAAAATGTATTAGAGAGATAGTACCTATAATAGACAAGTAGATCCTAAAGGTTGATAAAAATTTAGTGAGGCACCTGGGTGGCTCAGTGGGGTAAGCCTCTGCCTTCGGTTCAGGTCATGATCTCAGGGTCCTGGGATCAAGCCCGGCATCGGGCTCTCTGCTCGGGAGGGCGAGCCTGCTTCCCCCTCTCTCTCTGTCTGCCTCTCTGCCTACTTGTAATCTCCCTCTCTCTGTCAAATAAATAAATAAATCTTTTTAAAAATGTTATTTATTTTATATAGTTACCTTTTTACTTTAACCAAATCAGCCCATATAACTTTTCAAGTTTATAAAGTGCAGCAACATTTATTCACACACATATGTGTGCCCACATACACACAAACACATGCACACAAACTTTAGGCTGCACACAGGTTCCCGTTCTAGTCATTACCTAATTCTTTAGGAACCTTGGAAACACTGAGTTTAAGAGATTCTGTAATTCTTTTATAGATTTTCTCATTTATTCAAATAAAGTCTCAGTGATGAACTTATTTATGCACATAAGTTTCTCCCTTCTCTTCCTAGGTTAATGGAAATATGAATTTCAATGTAATCTGCATATATATGACAAGTCAGCAATTTTTGTTATTCTCTTTTTTCATATCTATGCCATTGATTTATGTTTATACTACCTTCACAAACAAACTCCACTCAGTGACCAAAGATTGCATTTCCATTGGACATGCCATTAACAGCAGCCCATTTTATCCAAGTTAATATTTTCCCTGTGATTAGACATTAAAATTGTAGCATAGAGCATGGCCTTCTGAGCTCTGGGGTGACACCTGATTGTGAGATGTATTGAGTGATTTGTATGAAAACAATACCTGCAGAAATAAAGATGTAAAAATGTTGTCTTTATAAAGCTATGGATGTTGACTGAGGGACGAAATGAAATCTATTCTTTCTTTTTATATTGTGACTATAAATTTCTTAACTTTAGAGTGGATAAAATATTCTAAAATTTTCAAATTAAGATATACTATATAAATATTAAGATTCAAGGAGATTTTTCTTCAATGAAGCACATAAACAAAGTTAACAGATGGGGTGACAGCCTGGACTTTGATATTTACAACATTTACAACTGACAAGGGACTAGCATCAGGAATTTAGGAGGAACTTTTGCAAAACAACTAAGAAGACAGGAAAAAACAACAGAAAATTAAGCAAAGAATATGAATATGCTGAGAAGTTAAGCTAGAAAATTCAGATTAAAACTAAACTAAAAAACTCACATTAATAGAAATTCAGATTAATACAATAATGAGGCAATATTTAAAATGATCTGGTTGGCAAAAAATAAAAGATAATACCAAAGTACTAGAGATCTGGGAAACTTCACTGGCTTATGGAAGAACTGAAAATTGGTTATATTCTAAAAAGAAAAATGTCACAGAACTAGATGCAGTTAGGGAGCATACATTAATGTTCCAGAAATCCGTTACTGGGTATTTGCCACCAGAGAATCTCTCACATTGGTGTATACAGGAACATAAATATGCTCATTTCATGGCGGCACGAATTACATATAGAAAAATCTAGATATCTATTTTTAGGGGGAAAAATAAGTAAGATTCTGTGGATATATTCTATGTAATACTATCTATGCAAGAGTTAAAAGCAACGTACAGTAACTAAAACATATTTTAAACTTGTTAAATCTGTTCTTTCCCATTATAGTAGAAACCCTAATTTTGTTTGTTTTTATTGCTCTTATATTTCTTCATCTTCACCCTAAAGACACTGAATTGCTTTGATATATTTGACTAGTATGTTTTTATAACTTTTTTTTTCTTACTGTCTTTGTATTTGTCCTCATTTTTATGGTCCATCTCTTAAAATATGGCTAATCTTAATAAATTTCTTGTGTTTTAAATCATTAAAATAACTATTGTTAAATGTAGATTTATCAACATCATTTAATTTATACTTCCTATTTTACTTTTTTTTACATTTTTTCTAAACCTTTTCTATGCTTTTATCTTTTTCTCTGCATTTTTTAAAATATTTTATTTATTTGACAGAGAGAGAGAGAGATCACAAGTAGGCAGAGGTAGGCAGAGAGACAGGTGGAAGCAGGCTCCCTGCCGAGCAGAGAGTCTGATGTGGGGCTCGATCCCAGGACTCTGGGATCATGACCTGAGCCGAAGGCAGAGGCTTTAACCCACTGAGCCACCCAGGCGCCCCTTCTCTGCATTTTTGAAGTGACTATTTTACTTTTTCCTCTTCTAGCTTGAAAGTTACATGCCTTATTTCTATCAATTGTATTGTTGAAATTTTAAAATGTATATTCAACCAGGTTCAAATATAATTACTATCATTTCCCACTTCCTGAAAAATACAATAAACTCAAATGGCCCTGTGAACTATGCTTATTCTTATCCTGCGTTAAGTGATTTATTACTTCAAAGTTAGTTATAATCATGATAGTGTTTTATAGTTGTTAATATTTAATCCATGTTTATAGTTCTTTCTTACCATTTAGCTCGCATCTTGGATTATTTTAGGTATCACTTTGCATTTTTCTCTTCCCTGAGGACATGCTGTACAATCAGTTTTTAGGTTGTTTTTGTTTGTTTGTTTTTTTAGTTTTCAGTTTGCACTTTACTCTTGACCATAAATAATACTTTCTTGCCTATGAAGGATAAATCTGTAGTAATTTTTGATGTGAAAATGTTGGGGTTCGGGAGCAAGCAGTCAAGAAAGAATTCTTGATATATCTTTAGTGCAAAACAGTGGCTTTATTAACAGTGGCATGCGGACAGGACCTGTGGGAAGAAAGAGCTGAACTGAGGTTGTGAGGAGTGGCTGATTATATACTTTCAAGTTGGGAGGGTGTTAGGGATATTGTAAGTCTCTATGGAGTTTGGTAGCAAGGTTTCCAGGACCTTGAGGGGCTAGCTGTTTTTAGGAAAAGGACATTTACTACTGTCCAGTAAAACTTGTCATGGGGGCCTTCAGATGTATATCAGTGGGCCATGTGCTTGGAGGATGATTGCTAACATCTGTCTTGGGGGAAATTAAGATAAAGAAATTTTCCAAAACAACTTTTATATGTTAAAGGAGACTTACAGGATTCTAGAGGTCGGGCCAATGTAAAGCTAAGGTTGCCTTTTGCCCTTAGCAAAGTATTAATATCGAGGCAGATGAGTTCCTAGAGGAAGATCACTCCGCCTGTCTGAAGGACTCATCAACGGGCTGTAAGTTGTAATGAAATTTAATTTTTTTCTAAATCTTTTGCCTTTGTTATCCACATCAATAATTTTTTCTAAGTATTTTGAAGCTATTATTCCATTCACTTCTCTTTACCTATTTATTATTAAAATATGTAATTTTTTTCTTTCTCCACATATAATTTCTTCTTTCCCTTTGATTATTTTTAAGATCTATTTTTGGTAAGTTTTTGTTAAACTAAAGTGTCTTTATATTGTATCTAGCTTGATATGGACTAATTATACTATTATATTATGTCTTTGTTGGGATAAACAGTGATATCAACATCTGAAAAATTTGGTTTTTGAACTCTTTTTAAAAAATGTTTTACTTAAATTCAATTTAGTTAACATATAGTGTATTATTAGTTTCAGGGACAGAATTTAATGATTCATCAATTGCATATAACACCCAGTGCTCATTACATCAAGTACCCTCCTTAATGACCATCACCCTGTGACTCCATTCTCCAACCACCTCCCCCTCAGCAACACTCAGTATGGATCCTATATTTAAGAGTCTCTTCTACTTTGCCTCCTTCTCTATTTTTATCGATTTTATTTTTCCTTCCCTTCCCCTATGTTCATCTGTTTTCTAAATTCATAGAGGATAAAACCAATATGGTCATCTTAATACATTCAGAAGAAACATGGAAGTAAAATGCAGCACCTACTTATGATTTAAAAAACAAAAGAACATCTTCAACATGATAAAGATCATTCCGGGGGAAAAAAAAACAAAGAAACAAAAAACTAGAGTTAACATCATCCATAATGGTTAAAGAATACATGCTTTCCCTCTAATACTGAAAAAAGACAAAGATATACACTTATAACTTCTATTTGGCATTATTCTTGAAACTGTAATAAGTCCAATAAGGCAACAGAATGGAATAAATAAATGAAAGGAAATACATGAACTTTACATATGTAAAAATTATGTATTTACATATAGACATTTTATTTTTAGGAGGAAAAAGGGAATGGAGATTATAAATGAGGGGTAGCTTAAGATAATATAAAAAATAGAGACTTAACATTCACCAAGAATTATAGACAATAATTAATTCAATGATATAAGCTACCTATCAAGCATATGAAAAGACTTAGCATCATTAGTCATGAAAAGAATACAGATTAAAATTACAGCTTGATACTGTTACAAACATACTATGATTTTTTTAAAAAAGCTAAAATGACTGATACTATCAAATGCACAGGGTAGAGGAGTAACTGGAACTCTCACACATTCTTGGTGGGGATGACATCATTATGAGCCTTTGGAAAACACTTACATAGCAAGGGTTATGTGAATTTCTTATAAATTTACACATACAACCCAGTAATTCCATCCAGGAGAAACAAAACAATAAAATGTTCTTTATCCTCACTAGTAGAAACTAAAAACATCTCATGAATATACATGAATAGGTGAATATATAAACAAAAACAAATATGTATGTGTATATGCTTGTATATAAGTAGTTTTAATGTTCCAGAGGACCTGGCTATAGCCAGGCCAATGATCTTATCCAGTCATAACTTCTTTCCTTGGCAACTTAATTAAACCCTGGTGCAGAGGCTCTTCATACACAAGACTACTAGAATTTTTGGACACACAACTGATTTAATCACAACAATGAGAAAACATGATTTTTAGTAAACATTGACTATAAAAGAAAGTATCTACTAGCTTTTGAGTTAAAAAATAGTAATTCATTTGAATTCTATTTTTTCAATATTTTTATTTGGATTTTAATAGAGTCATAGTATTAAACTATTAATAGAAAATAGATATCAATAGATTATTAAAAATATACTGATGACAAAAAAGCTTTGTCATAAAAAGCTCCCCTATGAATAATTAATTTTCTTATAGAAAGAGTAATCATTTTTATAGACTTTTAAATTAATGTGAGGTGAACTTAGACAATTATGAATCATAATTAATGTAATTACAACTGTAGTTACATTAATTAGCCTATATTTGTAGTTAATTAGCCTATATGTAGTTACATTAATTAGCCTATATATTTAGCCTATAGTTTCTTAATCTTTAAATTTAGTAAACTGAGCTAAACACTGCAGATTCATAACTACACTGATAGCAGGCTTTTGCAACATAAATATTGAAGAGAAAATAAAAACAAATATATAATATTTGAAGAAATCCTCTATAACACAGAGTCAAACACTCTGCAGGATTCAGTGATTATTGTCATGTCCAGACTCAAAACTAAGCAACTGACAAGACATAGATAATATTCCACAAAGACACCCAAATATTTTTTAAATTGACAGGAAAAATAAGAGTACCTCAATTACTAAAATCAAACTGTTGAGGTATCATATGGTATATGAATACAAGCATTTGAAAGAAGACTAAAACATGCATCTTTTTTAATACATAAAATGTATAAAATTTAAATAGAAGCGGGATTCAACATGATGAATTGATGGTAGAAAAAAGATAAGACAGTATGAGGGGCAAGGGATTTAACAACCAGAACTTGAAGGTTTTCCTGAACTAGATACATGATAATTTTGAACCCCAGTTGTTATGCCTGTGGGAGGCACCTAACTATAAAATACTCTAAATGTGGTCAATAGAATGAGAGACTGAACTCATCCAACCCATCTTCAGATAATTATTAGAAGACCAATGATCTTCAGAACCAGAACCAGGAGGTCAAAGTGGGATGAGGGACTTCATTTCACTGAAAGCATAACATCTAGAGACAACTGCCTACAATAAAAGAAAAATGAGAACAGAGAATAGTGGCAACAGATTTAGAAAAACCCAGCTGTCCCCTGTTAGGAGTACTTACATGGCAAGGGTTATGTGAGATTATCTTATATAAGGGGCAGGGACATCAAGACCTAGCACAGAAATGGAGAAATACCTGTTCATCACCTCTGACATCACTTTACTTTGCCCCCACATGAGCTTGACTGCAACAATGAATAATGAACACTCAGGTATTAGTAAACTCTCCTTCTCCTTCTTGAATCCAAGTATTTTATAAATGTTTCATTATCCACATGGAAGATAAAGTATGAAAATATAAAAGGAAAAAAGTCTACAACTGCAAACATCAAATTGAGAGAACAACACTTTAAACACAGTGCCATGCAACCTTACTACCTGGAACTTTGGATATTTTCACATCCTCATCCTACCTCACACACTGTAGTCCGTTGCTTCATTCTGCTACTTACCATGGGTCCTCCTATTTTCACAGTTTTCTACTACCACCTTCTCTGTCTGATAGAATTCTCAGGATTAGAACTCCTCAATTCCAATAGATGACTACCCGAAAATGTAATGAATTCACTATATTTGGGTTCAGACATAATCTTAAAGACCTTAAAAGAGGTCTTTCTTATTTTACAAGATTTAAATTATAAACTATTATTATAGATAATATTGATCATCCCAGTTATTATATAATATTTTCCTTAAAACTTCTAAAAATTGAGATATAACTGACATATATTAGTTTCAGTTGTACAACCTATGTACATGGTATATTTGTATACACCATGAAATAATCACCACAGTAAGTCTGTTAGCACCTATCACTATAAGTCAGAATTTTTTTCTTATGATGAGAACTTTTAAGATTTACTTTCTTAGAAACTTTCAAATATATAATATTATTTGACCATAGTCATCATGCTGTTCATTACATCCTCATGACTATTTACTTTATAACTGGAAGTTTGCACCTCTTGAACTCATGTACCCATTTTGTCCACCACACAACCCTTTTCCCTATGGCAGCCAACAATCTGTCTTCTGTAACCATGACTTTCACTTTTTTTGTTTGTTCATTTTTGTTTGTTTTTAGATCCCATATATAAGTAAAATCATATAGTGTTTGTCTTTTACTGTCTGACGTATTTCACCTAGCATAATGCCCTCAAAGTCCATCCATGTTGCTGAAAAATGAAAAGATTTCATTTATTTTATGGCTAAATAGTATGTGTGTGTGTGTGTATCTCACATATTCTTTATCCATATACATCCATCAGTGAACACTTAAATTGTTTCTATATCTTGTCTATTACAAATAATGCTTCAGTGAACACATCTTTTTGAATTAGTGTTTTTATTTTCTTCAGATAAAATCCAGAAGTAGAATTGATGGATCATATAGTAGAGTTCTTTTTTTAACTAAGAAACTTCCATACTGTTTTCCTACCCACTGTGCATGAGGGTTCCCTGTTCTCCACCTTTGCCAATACTTGTTATTTCTAATCCTTTTGAGGATATCCATTCTAGTAGATGTTAGGTGATATCTCATTGTGGCTTTGATTTGCATCTCCTTGGTGATTAGCAATGTTGAGCATCTTTCCATGTGTATATCTGTATGTCTTCTTTGGAAAAAATGCCTATGCAGATCCTCTGTCCGTTTTTTAATTGGATTTTTTTTTTTTTTGCTCTTGAGTTTAGTAAGTTCCATATATATCTTGAATATTAACTCCTTGTTGATATATAATTTGCAAGTATTTTTTCTCATTTGGTAGGCTGCCTTTTCATTTTGTTGATGGTTTCCTTTGCTGTGCAGAAGCATTTCAGTTTGAGGTAGTCTCAGTTGTATATTTTTGCTTTTGTTTTTTCTGCTTTTGGAGTCAGATCCAAAAAAATTATCAACACCAATGTCAAGGAGCTACTGTCTATGTTTTCTTCTACAAGTTTTATGGTTTCAGGTCTTATGTTCAAGTCTTTAGTCCATTTTGAGTTAACTTTTTATTATTGTTATGTACAGTTAGCCAACATTTTGAGTTAATTTGTGTGTATGATTTAAACTGCTGTCCAGTTTTTTCAGCATTATTTATTAAGGAGAATGTCCTTTCCCTTTTATATATTCTTGGGTCCTTTAGCATAAATTACAGACCACATATATATGGCTTATTTCTGGGCTCTCTATTCTGTTCCATTAATCTAGGTGTCTTTTTTTAATGCCAATACCATACAGTTTTTATTATTATAGTTTTGTAGTATAGTTTGAAATCAGGGAGATAATTCCTCCAGTTTTTTCTTTCACACGATTCTTTTGGTAACCATTTTTTGAGGTTCCATATAAATTTTAAGATTATTTTTTCTATTTCCGTGAAATTTGAGAGGGATTGCAATAATTCTGTATTGCTTTGGGTACTGTGGACATTCTTAACAATATTAATTCTTCCAGTCCATGAGAAAGGATGGTTCAACATCCAAAAATCAACCACTCTGTGTCGAACCTTTGTGATTGCTTAATCAGGTCAATTTATTAAATCTTGACAGGTTCCAGTTGGTAAGGGTGTGCCAAGACCTGTCGGTGTCAGGGAGGTATCTTAGACAGCACCTAGTTTCAGGCTAACAGGAAGTCAGATCCTTAGGCAGCAGCTTTCAAAGTCTGCAAATATATATATATATACATATATATATATGTATATATATATATCCCTGTAGAACTGTAAATCATAAAAATTACTTGCCTCTAGACCAGACAATCTGTAGGTGTCCTCTATGTGACTGGGGCTCTACATGAGTGTGTAACCTCCTTCCTGGGCATTGCTGATGAGCTTTGGTGAGCCCAAAGGGAAGCCCAAAGTTAGCACCCCACCCCTACCCCCCAGCCTACATTTCCTGAGAGAACTTTAGAAGCCTCTAGATGTGTAGCAAACTTGAAGCAGCCCCTCAGGCCTTTTTCACAGGAAGAGTGGGATACATTTCAGTCTGCTATCTGAATTATTCAGTGCCCTGCAGGTGGTATGCTGACAAGGACTATCCTTGGATGTTTCAGTTCCTTAGGGCCCAGAAATGCAAGCATTGCCCCTTGCAATAAGAGTCAGGTGCAAAGGGACAACTCCTGTGTAGACCACATGTCCCCACCAACTTTAGCAAAGCAAAAAGAGAACAGCTTTAGTAAGGGAGTGGGGGAATCCTTTGGCTGCATGCACTGGCTGGCACTAGCAAGGAAGAGGATGAGTGCAAAAATGGCACCAGCTAGTACCTCTCTGTCCAGGGGACTTCTGCAAGATGCTTTACGATTAGTAAACAAGGGGCGCCTGGGTGGCTCAGTGGGGTAAAGCCTCTGCCTTCGGCTCAGGACATGATTCCAGGGTCCTGGGATCAAGCCCCGCATCGGGCTCTCTGCTCAGCGGGAAGCCTGCCCCCCCCCAGCCCCCACCTGCTTCTCTGCCTACTTGTGATCTCTGTCAAATAAATGGGTAAAATCTTAAAAAAAAAAAAATAAGTAAACAAATCTCCTCAGAAAAGTGTAGGCACTTTTCAGACCACTGCTTTTGTGCAAGGTCCCAGGATGAGTCTGAATGGAAACCCTTTAAGAGCAGAAACTCAGTTCTCTACAGCCCTGTGAGTAAGCTTCGTCAGGGCTGTGTCTCCGGGGGCTTGTGTCTCCGGGACAGGTCCCAGGGCTGGGGTGTCTGATGTGGGGCACAAATCCTTAGCTCCTCCATATTTGTAAGATGCCTCCCGATTGAGTGTCGCTGCAGCTTGGATGAGGGTTTTGGGGAGACTGTGCCTCTGTCTCTTCTAACCATTGAGATGTGACTCCTATCATTTGTTGTGGAAAGGCTGTTCAGCTGGTTTTGAGGTCTGTTTTACAGGTAACTCTTCTGTATATACCTACAGATTTGGTGTATCTGTGGGAGGAAGTGGGTTTAGGATTTTCCTACACCACCATCTTTTAACTGCCTCCATGCCCTTTCTGTGATGGCAACAGTGCAAAAAATCAGATAGCCAAGCTAGCCCATCTCTCCCATTCTAATATGATTGAGTTCCATAACTAGAACTCAGCTAATTAAGTTAACAACCACCATTCAGTACTCTATGTTGATGCTTATTCAGTGCTGGGACTCTGTCAGATATTGGAAATACACAAGGTACATATATTCCTTATAACAAGGTGCATATATTCCTTATATTTAGGGAGTTTAATATTTTAAAAGGTATATAGGCCTTACATAAATAATACCCCCCAAATATTTAAGGAACGACTATAGTAGGTGATACAGAAAAAATACAGGATGTTAACAAAATTATAGGTGATAAAAGATACTTTTCAGGTATCCTATAACCCACATTCTAGTTACATTTAAATTACTTACAAAAAGTGAATTATGGCTAGTCAGTAGCAGTAGCACATTTTGTACTTTATATAATTGCACTGTATTTACATAACACAGAGTGAACTGGAAGCAGCAAGTATGCAGTAAAGTATATCGGTAACCTGTCAAATTGGGTAATTTAACTCCAAAACAAATGTATTGAAACTACTAGGCAATTATCAAATATTTCCTTTATTTCGTAGAAACCTAGGCAAAATGGTAGGATCATTACTAAAATACTTATTTTAAGAGAAATATGAAAAATAAATTCCCTACTTGGTATATCACATTTTACCCGAAGATTTCTGGAAGGCTTAAAAGTATTTTATAAACACATCAATTTATTCCTGTTTTAAAGCTGAAGAATCACAAGCAGCAATTTTCAGCATCTCCCATGTTTCCATCTGCAATACCATAAAGTTTAAAAGAAAATTTGAAACAATTTTGATATTGTGTACCATGGCACTGATTTATCCCTATTATATATCTTTAATGTAAAACATACTGGTAAATAAATACAAATTCTTGGTAATAAATACCTTCTCTAGGTAAAATTTAAGATGAATTAACTAACTGATTTTCCTTTTTTTTTAAAGATTTTATTTATTTATTTGACAGACAGAGATCACAAGTAGGCAGAGAGGCAGCCAGAGAGAGATGAGGAAGCAGACTCCCTGCCTAGCAGAGAGCCTGATGTCAGACTCAATCCCAGAACCCTGAGATCATGACCTGAGCCGAAGGCAGAGGCTTAACCCACTGAGCCACCCAGGCGTCCCTTAACTGATTTTCCTAAACATTCTATTACTTCCTCTGTATTGTTGCTTTACATGTAAAAAGTATGACCTTTTAATTATGATTTGTATATAGAAACAGTACCAAATAGATTCGTAATGAGAAAATGACAGCCTTGCCAACAGAGTCTGATCTCCTAATGTTAAGTTCCAAAGTCCATTCTTTACAGATCTCCTGTTCTAGAAGCATGACAAAATACAATTCTTTCATGTTTTTCCTTTAAAAAGATTATGTGTTTTACTATTGTTTAAGGAGATATTTTAGTTGTTACTTATGCTAATTATCCACATACACATCATATATATATGCATAACATATAAGTGCTAACTATGCCAATAGCACAAACACACAATAAATTTATATGCTCCATATGCAAAGAAACCTGGATTTGTAAATAATAAATGTGTTTGATAAAGAACTTACGAAATAGGTGGAATTTATTCTGGAGGTATTTTTATTTCTTCTTGTTGTTTTCAGTTAACCTATGAATATATAAGGAAATTATTCAGACCAAACAAAAAAAAAGGATGCAACAGCACTGACTGATAGCAGCACAAAGGGAGAGCCTCAGTCAATAAATATATCTGGTGGTATCATCTCTGCTGGTACATTGGCCCAAATAAACTTCAGTATCACTTTAAGTACCAGAAAATTTCTAGAAATACACTTTAAAACACAAGACTCATGAGAAGTTACACTTGCTACACCGTAAAGCAGTTCACTTGAAATACCACTGTATATAACTCTAATGTCTTGTATTTATAAGTTTCAAGTATTTTGTATATATTTTCTAGTCTTTACAGACATATTTTTAAGAAAGAAAAGATCTACTCTTATCAATATAGCTAGTTAAACAGTTGCTTCCTGAGTAAAAATTTGTTCTATTTTGCTGCCACCATGTTTTATAAAACAGTTTGAAAGAATGGCCAATACTCATGTTGCCATGCCAAACATATAAACATCTCTATAGAGGTAAATCACCCCCACTCATTTATTTCATTAATGAAAGTAACCTATGTATGTTTACACAAGTAAAATATAAAGGCAGTGGCATATAGATATTTTATTTCTATAATTCAGTGAGGTTTAATGAATGCATACGTACATCAGCAGCAACCTAATTAAGATGAAAAACATTTCCATCATTCCAAAGAACTCCTTCATGTTCACTTCATTTAGTGCCCAATCCCCCTAGGAAATCAATGTTACAATTTCCATCACCAGAAATCAGTTTTAAGATTTGTTTTAAAACTTAATATAAATGAAATCACATATTATAATACTAATATGTGCCTGATTTCTCTTAGAAAACTTAAGGTTTTTTGACATGCCTCATTGCTTTTGCATATTTTCGTTGGTTTCTTTTAAAATGCTGAATAAGATAGGATTCCACCATATAAATCTAGAAAACTTTATCTTCCCATTCTTTTTTTTTTTTTTAAAGATTTTATTTATTTATTTGACAGGCAGAGATCACAAGTAGGCAGAGAGGCAGGCAGAGAGAGGAGGAAGCAGGCTCCCTGCTGAGCAGAGAGCCTGACGCGGTGCTCGATCCCAGGACCCTGGGATCATGACCTGAGCTGAAGGCAGAGGCTTTAACCCACTGAGTCACCCAGGTGCCCCGACTTCCCATTCTTTAGTTGATGGACATTTGGGTTATTTCTACTTGGAGGTTATTAAAACACACCCACAAAGCATATTCATTTATAATTTTATTCATTCTACTTGACTTTTTTACTTTCTTCTGCTTTTTAAGTCAGAAATGAAGAATATTTATTTTTTTAAATAGAAACACATAAAATCCCCTTTAACATTATTTTCACTACCTCTCACAAAATGTAATATTTTATTTTGTCATTATCATTCAGTTGAAAAGATAATGTGCCTTGTAATATCTATTTTAACCTAGGGAATATTTAGATATGCATTGCTTAATTTTCAAGTACATGAATACTTACTCTTTGTTAATAATTACTCATTTTCTTCTATTTAGTAAGTATGTACTGTAATACAGAATTTTTTTGAAATTTAATGAGACCACTTTTATGGCCTACCTGGTTACATTTGTTGAAAATTCCACGTTTGCCTTAAAAATGTACATTTTGTTGCTGTTGGCTGATGTGTTCTAAAAATATCATAGGACACTCGTGATGAGCACCAGGTGTTGTATGAAGTGTTGAATCACTATATTTTATACTGAAAACTAATATTACATTCTATGTTAACTAGCTGTAATTTAAATAAAAACTTTTAAAAAGGACATTTGTTTTCAGTGTTTTTTTGAAACCATCTAATTCCTTACTGATTGTTATGAAGGTTCTACATAGCTACTTGCTGTATGCATGGTTTACTTATTAAAATAATTTCTATAATTTGGAACTATGAACATTATGTTTCTTTTTCTTTTTTTATGTTTTGCTGTATGTATTTTTCCTACTTTGATACTGAGTACCACCTGTTTCATTTCTGATATTGGTTAGTTGTGTTCTCTCTTTTTCCTGATAAGTATGTCTAAATGTTCATAATAGTCTTAAAGATACTACTATTCTGTTCACTAATTTTCCTTATTTTCTCTTTTCACAGATTTCTGCTTTAATATTTTTTCTACTTTCTACTTAATTATTTTTTCTACTTTCAGTTCCATTTATTTATTTAGCTTTAAAAAAAAAGTATTTTTAAAGCAGTTTTCGGTTTAGAGCAAAACTCAGAGAAAAATACAGAGATTTCCCATATAAACATTCATAGCCTCTTCAAGAATCAACATATCCAACCAGACTGGTACATCTGCTGCGACTAGTGAATTCACAGTTGACACATCATAATCAATCAAAGTCCATAGCTTACATAAGAGTTTACTCTTCGTGTTGTAAATCCTATCAATTTGGACAAATGTATAACATGTATCCACTATATGGTATCATAAAGAATAGTTTCACTACCTTAAAAATCCTGTTTTATTTTTGCTATCCAACCCTTTATTTCCCCCAACACTTGGTAACCACTGACTTTTTAACAGTCTGCATATTTTACCTTTTCCAGAATGTCATATAGTTTAAATCACAGACTATGTAGACTTTTCAATATTGTCTTCCTCCACTAAGTAATATGTTCTTAAGTTTTGTCCATGTCTTTGCATGGCTTGATAATTCATTTCTTTTTTTTTGCTGAATAATATTCTATTGTTTGGATGAACCACAGTTTAATAATCCATTCACCTACTGCAGAACATTTTAGTTGCTTCCAAGTTTTTGCAATTATGAATAAAGATGCTATAAACATTTGTGTGCAGCTTTCTGTGTGGACTTAAGTTTCAACTCCCCTGGGTAAGTACAAAGAAGTAAAATTGTTGGATTACATGGTATGAATATGTTTCATTTTGTAAGAGACCACCAAACTATCTTCAAAATTAGCTATACCACTCTGCATTCCCACTAGCAATGAATGAGAACACTGTCGCTCAATACTGTTGGCAGCATTTAATGTTGTCAGTTTTCTATTTTCACCATTCTAAGAGGTATGTAGTGGAGGTATATCTCTTTGTTGTTTTGAATTTGTATTTCCCTGAAGACATATGATACGGAACATCTTTTCACATGTTTACCTGCCATCTGTGTATCTTCTTTGGTGAGGTTTCTCTTAGGGGCTTTGGTCCATTTTTTAATCGGGCTGTTTGTTTCCCCATTGTTGAATTTTAAGACTTCTTTGTGTATTTTGACTAACAATTCTATATCAGATAGATCTTTTGCAATTATCTTCTTTCAATCTACAGGTTGCCTTTATTCTCTTGATATTATCTTTTGCAGAAATTTTAATTTTCATGAAGTCTAGCTTATCCATTCTTTGTTTCATAGTTTGTGACTTCAGTGTCCTATCTAAAAATTCATTATCTAACCCAATGTTACCTAAGTTTTCTAACTTCCATAAGTTTTTATAGTTTTGTGTTCTACATTTAGATCTATGATATGTTTTTGTTTTTGTTTTTTTAAGATTTTATTTTTAAGTAATCTCTATTCCCAACCTGGGACTCAACCCCACAACTCCTTGATCAAGAGTTGCATGCTCCAATGACCATGCCAGCCAGGGACCCCAGGTCCACAATCCATTTTGAGTTAATTTCTGTTAAGTGTGTGAGGTCTGTGTCTAGATTGTTGTTTTTTTGTTTTTAAACATATTTGTGTTCAGTTGTTCCATCACCAGGTTTGAAAAGACTATCTGCTTCATTCTATTGCCCTTGCAACTTTTTCAAAGATCAGTAGACTCTCTTCATGGGAGTTTCTTTATGAGCTCTCCGTCCCGTTCAAATATCTGCCTATTCTTTCACCAACACCAGATCATCTTTATTAGTGTAGCTTTATAGTAAATTCTGAAGTTGGATAGTGTCAGTCATCCTACTTTGTTCTTCTCCCTCAATATTATATTGGCTATTCTGTCTTTGACTCTCCCCATACACTTTAGAATCAGTTTCTCAATATTTACAAAGCAATTTGCTGGGATTCTAATTGAGACTGGATTGACTATACATTGATTTGGAAAGGATTGGCATCTTGAAAATATTGGTTCTTCCCATCAATGAGCATGGACTATCTCTCCATTTACTTAGTTCTTCCTTGATGTTTTTTGACTGATCTTTGTAATTCTTCTCAGATACATCAGGCATATATTTTGTTAGATTTATATAGTATTTCATTTTTGGGAGTGCTGATGTACATGGTATTGTGTTTTTATTTCTAATTATACTTGTACATTGCTAATATATATTAAAAAGTGAGGCTTCTTTATTATTATTATATTATTATTTTGTATATCAACCTTATATCCTGAGACATTGCTGCAATTGCTTATTAGTTCAGGAAGTTTTTTAACATTCATTATTTTAGATTTTTGAGATAGACAGTCATGCCATCTGTGAACAAAGGCAGGTTTATCGCTTCCTTCCCAACCTGTCTACTTTTATCTCCTAGCCTTGCCTTATTGTATTAGCAAGTATTCTGAGTAAAGTGTTGAGAAAGGAAATTCTTTCCTTATGCCTGCTCTTGGTGAGAAATGTATGTTAGCTATATGTTTTGGTAGATAGTCTTTATCAAATTGGGGAAGTTCCACTCTATTTCTAGCTGACCTAGATTTCTTAAGATAAATGGGTATTGGATTTTATAAAATGCTTTTTCTGCATTTACTGATATGATCATAAGATTTTTCTTTTTTACCTAGTCCACTGATGTGATGGATCACACCCATTAATTTTCCCAAATGTTGAATCAGCTTTGCATACCTGGAATAAATCTTCCTTAATCGTGGTGTATAATTTTTTCATAAATTCAATTTGGATTAAATTTGGTAATGCTTGGTTCAGGATTTTTTCATCTTTTCTCATGAGATATTGGCCTATAGTTTTTCTTATAGTGTTTTGTCTGATTTTGGTATGAAGCTAATGCTGGTCTCATATATTGAGTTAGTGGGTATTCCTTCTGGTTATAACCTTTGAAAAAAAGATTGCAGAGAACAGGTATAAATTCTTACTTAAATATTTGATAGAATTCACCAATGACTGCCTCTGGGCCTGGTGCTTTCTGATTTAGAAGGGCATTAGTCATTAACTCAATTTATTTAATAGATACAGGCTATTTAGATCATCTATTTCTTCTTGTGTGAGTTTGGTAGAATATGTATTTCAGGGAATTAGTCCATTTCATCTAGGTTATCAAATAGTGGGAACAGAGTAGTTCATTGTATCCCTTTATTATGCATTTCACATCCTTGGGATTAACAGTGATGTCCTCTCATTTATTTCTGTTACTAGTTATTTGTGTTCTTTTTTTTTTTTTTAGCCTAAATAGATATTAATTTTATTTTTTTAAAAAACAGCCAACTTTTGTTGATTTTCTCTATTGATTTTCGGTTTTCTATTTTACTGATTTCTGCTCTAATTCTTATTATTTCTGGGACACCTGGGTGGCTCAGTCAGTTAAGCATCTGCCGTTGGCTCAGGTCATGATCCCAGGGTCCTGGCATAGAGACCTGCATCGGACTCCTTGCTAAGCAGTGAGCTGCTTCTCCCTCTGCCTGCTGCTCATCCTGCATGTGCACACTCTCTCTCTCTGATGAATTAATAAACCTTTAAAAAACCCCAATTCTTAGTATTTCTTTCTTCTTTGAATTCAATTGTTCTTCTTTTCCTAGCTTCTTAAGGTAAAATCTTTGATAATTAATTTTTTATCTTTCTTCTTGAATATCTGTGTACGATGCTTTAAATTTCCCTCTAAGCACTGCTTTTGCTGCATTGCACACATTTGGGAAAGTTGTGCTTTCATTTCCAATGTAGTTTTCGGTCTCTTTTCAGAGTTCTTCTTTAATCCTTTTGTTTTTTAGAAATTCATCATGTAATCATCGTGTATTGAGGATTTTTCGAGCCGTTATTGATTGCTGGTTTAATTACGTTGTGATTGAGAGAAGACATTGTATGTGCCAGAATGTGGTCTATCTTGGTGTATGTTCTTGTGACCTTAAGAATTCACTCTTTTCATATTAAATAATACCCCTCTCTATCTCTGATAATTGTCTCTGCTTTGAAATTTGCTCTGTTTAAAATTCATATAGTTGGGGTGCCTGGCTGGCTTAGTTGCTAGAGCTTATGACTCTTGATCTCAGGGCTTTAAGTTCAAGCTCCACACTGGACATAGAGATTAATTAAAAATAAAATCTTAAAAAAAGAAAATAAAAGTCATATAGTTGCTCTTTTGATTAGTGTTAGCATGATATACCTTTCTCCATTCACTTGCTTTAAACTTACCTGTGTTTTAATACTTAAAGTGGGTTTCTTATGGGCAAAATAAAGTTTCATGTTGTTTTTTTATTCACTCTGACAGTCCCTGCCTTTTACTTGGTGACTTGGTACATTTAGATCAATGATGTTCAAAGTGATATTGTATATTTGGAGTAGTATCTATTTACTGTCTTCTCTTTGCTGCTCATGTCCTTTGTTCCTATTTTTGTCTCACACCATTTTTCTGCTTTTTGTGGTCTTAACTGAGCATTTTATATGATTCTACTTTCTCTTCCTTCTTAGCATATCAGTTATTATTTTTTTTAACTTTTTTAGTGGTTGCTCTAGTTTGCTAATATGCACTTACGATGAACCCAAGCCATCTTTCACATAATGCTATACTACTTCATGGATAGTGTGTATACCCTACAATAACCAAATACCTCTAATTCTTTTCTCCTACCTCTTTTGTTTCTAGTATTCATTTCACTTATATATAATTGTTCAAACACATAAATATATAAGTATACATAATTGATTTTACTGTTGCTATTGTTACTTTGAACAAATCGTTACTTATTAGGTCAATTAATTTTTATTTTATTTCCACTTATTCCTTTGTCAGTGCTCTTCTTTCATGTCAATTCAAATCTGACCCATATTAATTTCCTTCTCTCTAAATGACTTCCTTTAACATTTCTTGCAAAGCAGGTCTATTGGCAACAAACTCCTTCAATTTTTATCCAAAAATCTTCCCATCTCTTCATTTTTGAAGCATAATTTCAGAGTACACAATTCTGGGTTGGCAATTTTTTTTTTCGTTATCTACTTTATCTATTAGAGCTCTCACCATATCAATCATAGTTGTTTTAAACTCTCTGTCTGATAATTCCAACACCCCTGCCATGTCTAGTTTTGATTCTTGCTCAGTATCTTTAAACTATTTTATTTTTATTCTTTTGTCTATTAGTAATTTTTTTTAATTGATAGCAAGATATGATGTACTGGTTAAAAAAAACTAGTAAACTAGTAAAAAAACTAGTAAAAAAACTAGTAAAAACTGGCTTTTAGTAATGTAATGAAAAGTTTGGATGGGAAGGTTAGTTATGTTATAATTCTATAATTAGGTTTCAGTCTTTTAGTTAGTCTATGCCTCTGGACTATGAGTTTTATAGGTGTTTCTAAGGTTCTTCACCCCCCTTTCCTCCTTAGATGATACTGAATTGCTAGAGTGGATTGGAGTTGGATGTTTCCCTTCTTTCAGATGAATTAGGCTTTGATGAAACTCTAGGAGATTAGTATCTGGTTAACTAGTTTCTCCTGAGGAAAATTCTTATTAAGAAGAGCAGAGTGCTTTGGCTTATTTTGAAAGGATTCCTGTTCCCTTCCTATGATGTACACAGGACGTTATTTTTCTCCAACATAGGCATATCTTATATTATTATGCTTCACTGTATTGTACTTCACAGATACTGCATTTTTTTCCAAATTGAAGATTAGTGGTAACCCAGTGTCAAGACAGCCTATCAGTGCCATTTGTCCAACAACATCATCTTATTTTGTGTCTCTGTGTCACAATTTCATAATTCACACAAATATCAAGCTTTTTCTTTGTTATTATATTTGTTATGGTTATTTGTAATCAGTGATTACAATTTGCTGAAAGCTCAGACAGCATTTCTAACAAAATATTTTTAAAGTATGTATTTTTTTAGTTACAAATCTATTGAATACTTAATATAGCACAGTGTAAACACACATTTTATATGAAGTAGGAAACCAGAAAACTCACTTGACTTTGTTTTTATGTGGTATTTACTTCATTTCAGTGGTCTTCAGCTGAACTGCAGAGCAGTATCTCTGAGGTATACCAGTATTTATTGTGACAAACTGGTTGAGCTCTTGGAGGTAAAATTCACAAAGCATGAGGCCCCTCTAGATTGGGTCCCCCCGGAATTTTTTAACTCTCAGAGATGCCCACACAGAGCCCCAGCAATTGTTGATTACAGTTCAGGTTTCCCACTGGTCACTAGTTCCTGCAGATGCTATTGCTCCAGAATGTTGTGATGCTAGGTATTCACTTGTCTGTTTCTCCAGTATAGGGGAACAGGGGCTTCCCTGTGATTTCATTTCTCTTAAGAATCTAAGATTTGTTCACTTTCAATTTGTTGAACATTTTACTTGTAAGAAGAATTTACTTGTAAGAAGCAACTACATGCTGAACTGGAAAACCTGTCCCTTAGTTTCTTAAAGTGGGCAGTGAAGTTCAAGTCATTTATTTGAAATCTTTCTTTTTTTCTATTACATGTCCTTAATGTTATATGCTTAAATCTTAAGTTCTGCTTTAGCTAAATTCCACAGTTTCAAACTATTTTGTTTTTATATGCTTTCAATTTTATCTATTTCTAAGTTTTCTTTTGATTTCTTTTAATACATGAGTTATTTGGAGTGTTTCTTTTCTTTTTTTTTATATTTTTTTATTTTTTATAAACATATATTTTTATCCCCAGGGGTACAGGTCTGTGAATCACCAGGTTTACACACTTCCCAGCACTCACCAAAGCACATACCCTCCCCAATGTCCATAATCCCACCCCCTTCTCCCAAACTCCCTCCCCCCAGCAACCCTCATTTGGAGTGTTTCTACTTCTCAAATATTTTGGCATTTTTCAGATATTTCTGCATTACTAATTTCCAATTTAACTTCATTGCACTCAGGTTACATTATGTATGAATGACTTGAATTCTCCTAAATTGTTTTATATTCCAGAATATTGTTCTACTTTGGAAAATGTTCTATATGCTTCCCATAGAATATATATTCTGTTGTTATTGAGTGTACTGTTGTATAAATATCAGTTAAATCAAAGTATTTGTTTTATTCAAGTTTTCTATAACCTCAGTATGAGAGATAGTTGAAATCCCTGGCTCAAATATAATTAGTTTATTTCTCTTTACAGGTTTATCCGATATTTCTATATTTATTAGTATATTGTAAATGTGCTATGACACAGAAAAAAATTAGTATTCTTCTGTTATACTGAAGAATTGGCAAGTTTGTCATTAAAAATCATATTAATTTGCCTGATATTAATATAGCCACTCCTACTTGTCATTAGAATCAGCATGGTATATTTTTCATTGCTTTTATCCCTATTTTATTTCTATATTTATATTTAAAGTGTTTTTATGGTAGGCAGCATATAATTGGGTCTTATTTTTATAAACACTCTGATAATCGCTGCTTAATTACACTTACGTGATTACAAGTATGATTGGGTTTAAATTTTCTGTCTTGGTGTTTTTTATTTGTCCCCTTTTTCTTATCACCTTTTCTCCTTCTTTTATATTAATTGAGTATTTTTATGTTTCCACTTTATTTCTTTCATTAGCTTATTGTCTGTGGTAGGCACAAATCTTAGATGACACCCAATGAACTATGCTCTTATATGACACTCCGTCTCCTTCCACCCCTTTAGTGTACACCAGACTTGTGAATATGTTACTCCTATGATTATAATACATTATAAGGAACATGTGAAAGAACTCTACCTTTGTAGTTAAAGTTCTGCTAAACAGCTGACTGAGTTAATCAAAGGGAACTCCTCCTGAGCAAATGTACTCTTTTTAAAAGATGGTCTAGAGGACAGAGAAAAGTTCTGCTAGCTTTGAAAAAGAACTTGCCATGAGTTTTACAGTTGCAAGGAAATTAATTCTTATAACCACCACATGATCTTCAAAGAGGACCTTGGGCCTCAGATGAGAATCTAGTCCTGGATTAAACCTTGAATACAGCTTTGTGGAACTCTGTATAGAGGACCCAGGAAAAACATGCCTGACTCTTAACCCAAGGAAGTTTGATTATAGAGTTAGATAAGAAGTACATATTACTTAAAGATACTAGATTTGGGGTAATTTGTTATGCAGCAAACAAAAACTAATATAATATCAGATTATAAATCATTTTGGTATTTAAGATTTAGTTTAGGGTTTATAGTGTGCATTTTTCATTTATCACCATTAATCAATAAATATCATTTCAAGTTCTATTTATTAAGAAATAATACATTTGAAGAAAGAGCATTATTAACAGTATATTGTAGACTTCTTCTTTTCTGACCTGTGTGTTATTGCTGTCACACATTTTATCTCTACAGAATCCCCCATGGTACAGTTTCACTGTTCCTGTTTTAGACAGTTAATTATCATTTAAAGAGGTTTAAATGATAATTTAAAAAATCTTTGCACTTATCCATGAAGTTGTTTTTGTTGTTCATTATTCCTTGGTTTCAAACCAGATTTCTGTCTGGTACCATGTTCCTTCTAATTTAAGAACTTCTTTTAACATTCACTGTAGTGCAGTTTTCTGGGGTGATATATTCTTTTAACTCTGTGTGTCTGAAAAATATCTTTATTTCACTTTCATTTTTGAAATCTACTTTTTTCTGAATAAAGAATTCTAGGCAGAAGATTTTTTTTTCCTTTACTACTTCAAAATTATTTTTCACTGTGTTTTTGCTTGTATTGTTTCTACTGAGTGATGTGTTCTCATTCTTCTTTTTCTGTATGTAACATGTCTTTTTCTCTAGATGCATTTACAATTTTCTACTTTTTTACTGTTGTTGAATAATCTTAGTGTGATGTGCTTTGGTGTGGTTTTCTTTATGCTTCTTGTGCTTGGGCTTGTTTACCTTCTTGGGCATATACATTCACAATGTTCATCAAATTTGAAAAAAAAAATATTAGGTCCTATTTCTTCAACGTTTTATCTATGCACCTCCCCTTTTCTTTTTTCCTTCAGGATTCCAATGGCATCTGACTTTATCTCCCAGTTCATTAATGCTTTATTCATTTTTTTTCCCCTGTGTGCTTTATTTTGTGTAACTATTACTTTTGTCTCCAAATCCACTAACCTTTCATTCGGCAGTGTTTAATCTGTTAATCCCATCCAGTGTATTTTTCATTTCAGTCACTGCAGTTTCTACCTCTAGAAGTTCAGTTTGGATAATTTTTATATCTTTCACGTCTCTATCCCACATGTTCATTCTTTCCTCCACTTCCTTGGACATATGGCTACAGTTATTATACATCTTTTAATACTCTTATTTTCTAATTCTATAATCTATTACATCTGTGGGTCAATTTTGTTTGACTGATTTTTCATTATTAATTGGTTACATATTACTGCTTTTTTGCCTGCCTGATAATTTTTTATTGGCTGCCCAATATTTTAAGTTTTATCTTTTTGAGTAGATGATATTTTGTATGCCTATAAATGCACAGACATATGCTGAAATAATCCATGTTTTTTTTTCTCCTATAAAGGAACATTATCTCTTTTCAAGAATAATTAAGCAAGAGTAAAATATATTTGAGAGACTTAATCCCTTTGGTGTTTTTCCTGAAAGTGCCTATTGCTTTACAAAGGTAAAACCTAAACTTCTTGCAGTTAATTGCTTTGGGTTTGCACATCACAGAAAATGGAACTAAAAGTAATTTAAACAAGAAAGAAATCTGTTATTTCATATAAGATAATATCAGAAGTTTTAAATTTTCAGCATTAGTTATTTCAACATCTCCACATCAACAATATCCAGATCTTTTCCACACTTTGTTCTCTACCTTAAATGAGTTGATGTTCTTTTTCATAAGCACCAAAATCACAACTCTGTTTCCCTCCTTCCTCTGCACCTCCCAAGCCCATCAAGGAAAATCCTCAGTCTCTGGAGTTCCTGTAATTCTTGCCTATCTTGCCCTGCTTAAATGCAATTAATCATCGCTCTCTGGTTCTCCTCCCCCACAACCCTATACTTCTGTTTTTCCATATATCAGACCTTATTCTATGCCAAACTTTATCTTCTCCACTCCACTTACACTCTTCTGCTCCAGCACTCTGTACACCTAACCATGATATGAAATGGCAACCAAATATATCTCCCCAAATCTCAAGACTTTATGGGCCCATAACAGGCTATGTCAAGCTTATAGTTCTCTCCTTTAGTACTGGGTTGCATAGAACAATACATTTCATAATCCAGGTGCCCAAGTAGCAATTAAATTCTTTGCTGATGACATCACTGAGTACAGAAAATGTCCTTAGATCACATTAAGACAATTCTTTATGTGTTTTAATGATATATGATCAGTCAGACTGATTGCCTATATCAGCGGTTTAAGGCATTGAAATATTATTTTCCCCTATGACATATAACAGGTAACACACTCATTTGGAATATATGAAACAAGTGTTCCCTACATGTTTTACACGAACGAAGGAACTTGATGTCATCCTCCTCTTCTTAAATGAACAAGGAGACCAAAAGCATAAATGACAATTAGTAATTTTAACCAGATGTTGCAATGTATAAAATCATTTATATACTTTGATTTTTGACAATTTGATGGAAAAATATTTGTATCATTTCAAATGATACAACACATTGGGACGTGAAACATCTAAATAATATATTTGGCTACTGGGCCAAATAGTAGTCTTAACAAGAAAGACTAGAAAATCATACTAATTTAAGAGATTATATAAAATTTAAATACATAAGTGAGAACTTATTACTTAGATAAACAAAATAATAGAACTGTTACAACTTTGTACTAATATAAACTTGAAACTAAATTTGTACAAAAAAAGTGAGTACACAAATGGTGGATATATATGCTGATCTTTTTTTTTTTTAATTTTTTTATTTTTTATAAACATATATTTTTATCCCCAGGGGTACAGGTCTGTGAATCACCAGGTTTACACACTTCCCAGCACTCACCAAAGCACATACCCTCCCCAATGTCCATAATCCCACCCCCTTCTCCCAAAACCCCTCCCCCCCAGCAACCCTCAGTTTGTTTTGTGAGATTAAGAGTCACTTATGGTTTGTCTCCCTCCCAATCCCATCTTGTTTCATTTATTCTTCTCCTACCCACTTAAGCCCCCATGTTGCATCACCACTTCCTCATATCAGGGAGATCATATGATAGTTGTCTTTCTCTGCTTGACTTATTTCGCTAAGCACGATACGCTCTAGTTCCATCCATGTTGTCGCAAATGGCAAGATTTCATTTCTTTTGATGGCTGCATAGTATTCCATTGTGTATATATACCACATCTTCTTGATCCATTCATTTGTTGATGGACATCTAGGTTCTTTCCATAGTTTGGCTATTGTGGACATTGCTGCTATAAACATTCGGGTGCACGTGCCCCTTTGGATCGCTACGTTTGTATCTTTAGGGTAAATACCCAATAGTGCAATTGCTGGGTCGTAGGGCAGTTCTATTTTCAACATTTTGAGGAACCTCCATGTTGTTTTCCAGAGTGGCTGCACCAGCTCGCATTCCCACCAACAGTGTAGGAGGGTTCCCCTTTCTCCGCATCCTCGCCAGCATCTGTCATTTCCTGACTTGTTGATTTTAGCCATTCTGACTGGTGTGAGGTGATATCTCATTGTGGTTTTGATTTGTATTTCCCTGATGCTGAGTGATATGGAGCACTTTTTCATGTGTCTGTTGGCCATCTGGATGTCTTCTTTGCAGAAATGTCTGTTCATGTCCTCTGCCCATTTCTTGATTGGATTATTTGTTCTTTGGGTGTTGAGTTTGCTAAGTTCTTTATAGATTCTGGACACTAGTTCTTTATCTGATATGTCGTTTGCAAATATCTTCTCCCATTCTGTCAGTTGTCTTTTGATTTTGTTAACTGTTTCCTTTGCTGTGCTGAAGCTTTTGATCTTGATGAAATCCCAATAGTTCATTTCTGCCCTTGCTTCCCTTGCCTTTTGCGTTGTTCCTAGGAAGATGTTGCTGCGGCAGAGGTCGAAGAGGTTGCTGCCTGTGTTCTCCTCAAGGATTTTGATGGATTCCTTTCGCACATTGAGTTCCTTCATCCATTTTGAGTCTATTTTTGTGTGTGGTGTAAGGAAATGGTCCAATTTCATTGTTCTGCATGTGGCTGTCCAATTTTCCCAGCACCCTTTATTGAAGAGGCTGTCTTTTTTCCATTGGACATTCTTTCCTGCTTTGTCGAAGATTAGTTGACGATAAGAGTTGAGGGTCTATTTCTGGGCTCTCTATTCTGTTCCATTGATCTATGTGTCTGTTTTTGTGCCAGTACCATGCTGTCTTGATGATGACAGCTTTGTAATAGAGCTTGAAGTCCGGAATTGTGATGCCAACAACGTTGGCTTTCTTTTTCAATATCCCTTTGGCTAATCGAGGTCTTTTCTGGTTCCATATAAATTTTAGAATTATTTGTTCCATTTCTTTGAAAAAGATGGATGGTACTTTGATAGGAATTGCATTAAATGTGTAGATTGCTTTAGGTAGCATAGACATTTTCACAATATTTATTCTTCCAATCTCGGAGCATGGAACATTTTTCCATTTCTTTGTGTCTTCCTCAATTTCTTTCATGAGTACTTTATAGTTTTCTGAGTATAGATTCTGTGCCTCTTTGGTTAGGTTTATTCCTAGGTATCTTATGGTTTTGGGTGCAATTGTAAATGGGATTGACTCCTTAATTTCTCTTTCTTCTGTCTTGCTGTTGGTGTAGAGAAATGCAACTGATTTCTGTGCATTGATTTTATATCCTGACACTTTACTGAATTCCTGTATAAGTTCTAGCAGTTTTGGAGTGGAGTCTTTTGGGTTTTCCACATATAGTATCATATCATCTGCGAAGAGTGATAATTTGACTTCTTCTTTGCCGATTTGGATGCCTTTAATTTCCTTTTGTTGTCTGATTGCTGAGGCTAGGACCTCTAGTACTATGTTGAATAGCAGTGGTGATAATGGACATCCCTGCCGTGTTCCTGACCTTAGCGGAAAAGCTTTCAGTTTTTCTCCATTGAGAATGATATTTGCGGTGGGTTTTTCATAGATGGCTTTGATGATATTGAGGTATGTGCCCTCTATCCCTACACTTTGAAGAGTTTTGATCAGGAAGGGATGCTGTACTTTGTCAAATGCTTTTTCAGCATCTATTGAGAGTATCATATGGTTCTTGTTCTTTCTTTTATTGATGTGTTGTATCACATTGACTGATTTGCGGATGTTGAACCAACCTTGCAGCCCTGGAATAAATCCCACTTGGTCGTGGTGAATAATCTTTTTAATGTACTGTTGAATCCTATTGGCTAGTATTTTGTTGAGTATTTTCGCATCTGTGTTCATCAAGGATATCGGTCTATAGCTCTCTTTTTTGGTGGGATCCTTGTCTGGTTTTAGGATCAAGGTGATGCTGGCCTCATAAAATGAGTTTGGAAGTTTTCCTTCCATTTCTATTTTTTGGAACAGTTTCAGGAGAATAGGAATTAGTTCTTCTTTAAATGTTTGGTAGAATTCCCCCGGGAAGCCGTCTGGCCCTGGGCTTTTGTTTGTTTGGAGATTTTTAATGACTGTTTCAATCTCCTTATATATGCTGATCTTTATGTCTTCTTTTAAATGGTAGCTATTTTTAAAATTTGGATTAAAAGATTGATTTTATTATATTACTATCTTTAATAATTACTCATATCACAAAGATATGTTTTAAAAACAAATTCAAACACTAATTTAAAAATTCTTGTATTCCTAGTCAATCAGCAAAAATAAAAATCCCAATATATTTTAAATTTCTCATAATTAACTTTTAGGAAATGATATGCTCTCCATACATACCATTGTTGCTGTATGTTCTTGTAAACAAATTCTTCTGAAAGATAAATAACTATCTTTACAATCTAACGCTTTTGAGAAAAATAGAAAGTTACATAGTGACTATGTGGTAGGTAAAAGTATAAATACAGGACTGGAACAGGGTCGATTTTTTAAGAGTCTTAGTATAAGCAGTCTAAATAATATTCTATAACACTGAACATGAACTTTATCACATTTACAAATAATATTACTTAATACTGCAATTCAAGTTTATTTGTTTCTGCAGGCAAAGTTGATTAAATACCTTTATTTTGTTAATACCTTAATTTCTACATAACATATAAATATTGGTATGTTTTAAAGAAAATTATATAACTACAGATTTACTAAGTAAATTGAATGAAAAAAGCCATGTTAATACAGTGAGTATGATAACTTATAAACAATAAGAAACAAGTTGAAGCAGATATTTAATATAATTCTATCAAATATGAAAAGCAAATTGCCTAAGCATATACATATATATGCACATATGTACTCCATATATTAATGATATGAAATGAAACAATATGTGTTTTTGTGTTCAGAAATTAAGAAAAACTTATAAAAATTTGAACAATTTTAGGAAGTATTGTAAAAGCCAGTAAAATTAGAAAGATCAAATGAATGAAGTTAAGGAAATGTTTGACAATTTCTGAGCATAAAGGTATACTTCGTTAGATATGAAAATATGTTTTATGTTACTGAAAAATGTTCATATTTGAAAAAATTTACACTTATATTCTGTATAATTCAATATATTCTATGAAAACAATTATTTGTAAAACTAACACTTTAGAAACAACCAAGTTCCTATTTATAAATTACCTAAGTGTCTAATAGCATAGCAGTACCATGAATATTACATTTATTAAGATTTTTATTGAACATTCATTGGTTATATTTCAGATACTCTCCAAGCTTGGAAATGACACTGAACTCAACAATGAATAACCACATATTTGCTTTCATGGACTTTTGTTTCAAAAGAGCAAAGATAAACAAATAAACACAAAATATGAGACAGAAGTACTGTGATAAATTCTAACTACGCATTCTAAATTGTTAATATATATGTCACTGTAAAACAATGTGTTCATGCCCTAAATAAACTAAAAACAATGTAGAATGTCTCAGAGATTACAAGTATATAATATTGAATATAATAGATAGTGAATTTCATGTGATTTGAATTACTTTTATTTATTTATTGTTATTTGAATGACTTTATTGTTTATTAGGTTACTTTAAAAGAACTTGTTAAATTCACAATTAAAAAATAGAAACATGGATTATATCTAAGTGTTGAGATTGTAAATAGTATGGTAGATTATTAAATATTTTATTTAATTATCACTGGTGGCCTTAGGACATTACTAATAAAGCAAAATCCCTTTAAATTACCTAGACATGTATATTAACTGGGAATTTGACATAAGTGCCCTTTTGGGTGTACTGCTGCTCTATTAATATGTTATGATAGTCTTTTAATGAAACTCAAGAACAACATCTATTATCACTATTTAAATCATAGTACATACTTTCTGCTTTTGGCAAAATAATGAAATCATACAATAAAATGCTTCCAGAAACTTTCAGAACTGGTAGCCCTTTAGGGTCTATCAGAGGCTAACTCAATACACTTAAATACTGTGTTCCTGGCAGCTGCCCTGTGACTACAACAGGGAAGATACTGTCATTCCAGTCCTGCCTATCAGTTTCACAGCACCCCCGGCCCTGAACATACCTGTCATGTCATGCTGGGGTCATGGACAAATCCAAAGCTCATGCTTCTGGTTTTGGTATAGCTCTAGAGAAGATTAAAAAACAACAACAAAAACAAAACAAAAAAAAAACTTGGATGTAAATTTACTCTGTATATTTTTTTCAGCAAAAAGAACGTATATTTTCTAAAACCCTAAGTGAAAAAAAGAAAAAGTAAAAGAGACATTTAGTCTGCAGCTTAAGTAGGACAAAAATACAACTTATAAGAGTTAGAAGTCAGTAAATATATTGTAGTTCTTTTCCAAAGAGCTCAACTGAGGTAATGGTTCTTTAGGAATGAGTAAGGAATGATAGTACTTAGGATTCTTAAAAGCTGTCATTTGAGGTGGTCAGAAAGCAAGACTATAATGCTGAATTAGAATATAAAACAAACAGCATGATTTTGAAATCATAAATCTGGCATGCGATTTTGAGAAGTGAGGTTTATTTGTTTGAAGTGGGCTATTCGTAAGCCTAGGCAAAACATGCTTCGGAAGTGAAAGCAAAGCTCATATGACTCATTATAAATCTTATATGTTTCAGACCTAGTGGGGTTCAAAAGTGAGGAATTGGTTTGCATTCTGTTGCAATACCAATTGTATTAACAGATGTTTAAGGATGAATGTTCCAAACCAAAGGCATTTGTTTGATATTTTCAGAATCATTTTTTTCTACCCACATATGTCAAAACAATTCTGAACAGCATGCTTTCCAAACTGCTAGTAATTTCTTTAGAGAAATAACTTTAGAAGCAAAAGTAATTAACTAAGCAAATAAGTCTGTATAAAATTAGAACCTATTCAAGTAGAACAAAACATTTTTTTAAAGCTAGTAAAGAGGGATCACCGTTAATTGGCTTAAATTTCTTTTCACAAATATCAATCATCTTTGTACTATTATGGCCTATGTATTGTGATTCAGGTCTTAATAGTTATCATAAGGGAACTGTTTCTGTGGTGGAGAAGGAATTGTTCACCTTTTATATTATCTTTTTGTATAATTTTTAAATATACAATTTTTAAATAAAGTGTGCAGTTCAGAACACTATACTTATAAAGTCAATGCTGACTTACTAGCTGATGTTCTCAAGGCATGTGATATTCCTCTATTTCCCCACAGTGTTAACTATAAACTGCCAAAGTTCAGGGCCCAGAAAAGAGTAGCACCATTCTGTGGACAACCATTATCATATGCACCTATGAGCAGAAACTCACTATATAGGTCACTCTCTCTACACACAAATCAGAAGACCCAGGTCAGATTAAGCTGTTGAGACCACATTTAAATTTTTTAGAGCACTGTCCACTGTATGGAATCTTCTCCTTTGTAGACAGGCCTAACTATAGTCATTGGCAATTATCCAGGGAACAAGTCTTCTAGAACACATGGACATTGTTTTCTACCCATCTCCTTCTTAAGAATCCAGGTACCTCTGGGAATCTTAAGGAAAAGACTGGAAAAGAAATAGACTCCTGGAAAAAGAAATGGACTGAAATTGGTCTTTGAATTCTACAAAGAAGGCATTTGCACAGCAATGGAACTCTGAACTGGAACCTCCACTGACAATAATTCTATAGAGTTGACTGCTTTGAAAATTCTAAAACAAATTACACTCTATCAATACAAATAATTAAGAAGATGAGTTGTATAATTTATTGCTTTATCTTAAATCTAGTTGGCTATTAAAAATCACCAGAATAGGGGCGCCTGGGTGGCTCAGTGGGCTAAAGCCTCTGCCTTTGGCTCAGGTCATGATCCCAGGGTCCTGGGATCGAGCCCCACATCGGGCTCTCTGCTCAGTGGGGAGCCTGCTTCCCTTCCTCTCTCTCTGCCTGCCTCTCTGCCTACTTGTGATCTCTGTCAAATAAATAAAAATATTTTTAAAAAAATCACCAGAATATTTTTATATTAGTATTAATCAATGTACACATGTAATTTCATTTCTCTATGGTAACTAGGCCATCAGTTCCCTCAGTATTCAACAGTACAGGCTGAAAGTAAGTACTATTGCTTTTATCCTTAAATTCCAAGTTGCAGATTATGTTATTCCACACCTATGCAATGAAATGAGTTATTTCTCCGGTAAAGAGCATTTGTTGATTATTAAGAATTATAGCTATAATCATATTAAATTCCTACACTGTGGTGGATGTTGTTTAAAAAAATGCAGAAACCTCACATATTCTCAGAAAATATAGGATAGTCTCATTTTTCCCATACAAAACCATTTCTGTAAATAAACAAGTCTTTTGTAATGTCAAGCAATTGCTTTGGCAAAAAATGGTACTACAGTATAAAAAATTAATTCAGTTCATAGAAGACTGTTAAAGCTTGACAAGTTTTATTCCAAAAATAAATAAAGGTCTGTCAATGGAGGTTTCTCAGACTTCAGCAATCTTTTACACAAGATATTATCTGTAATCTCATTGAAAATAAACATGACTACTTTCTATCATGCATAAAAGTATGTATTTATATTTCATTCCCCTATGCCAACTGAATTATTCTGTGTTACTGACTGGTTTAAACTAGGTAATTTGTGAGAAATAAGGAAATCCTACAATAACATAGCTCACAGATTGCTTCAAAATTGAAATGCTGCTATAAGGAGGCTCACACAGCAAGATGTCTTTCTTTGCCCAGTAAGAGACCTACCTTTTGTGAAATAAAGTCTCTCACAGGTTTATAACAAGCATAATCTTTTAAAACAAACAAATGAATTTTCAAAAAGCTGCTCAATATCTACAGATTCTATGAAGCAGAAGTCATGCTGATGTCTGAAAGGTTTCAAAAAACACAGGGTCCTGCAGGGCTCTTCCCTTACCAAAATTGTGCTGAATTCAGTGCAGCAAATTCCCTTGCGTGTCTTAGGTCTTCAGTGGAGAATGAATCCAGTTTGACGCTAAAGCAGCTCCTCCCTTTCTCACTATCCTCTCCAATCCATCTCATATGCTGGGGAAAAGGAAATCTTTCTTTCTCATCACTTTAGTGGAATGATGAATTCCCCAATCCAGTGGAATCTACTCTTCAGTTTAACAGTTTTAAAAAAATCTATTTGTTGGGTTATGTATGCCCAGGGCCTTGGAAAAACAAACAGGCAAAAGCCCAGCATACCAAAAACTTCCCTGATCTGAGAGTTATGAAACTGGCTATTGTCATATAGCACTGATCTATTCATTTATCTCTATGTGCCTCTGTTTTTTCACTTATATAACTGTATAGTTGAACAAGTTAATTTACTAGCTAGCTCTCTAAAAGACTATGTTTCCAAAAGAGAAGTTTTTAACTGGAATCATTCAGTATTTACTGTGAAATAGATTGCTTATAGACATTAGAAACTCAGCAATCACAAACTGCTGAGTACATACCTTCTACTAATATTCTATTTCTATGGGAAGTAATCTTATTTTCTTTTTTTCACTCTCCAAGTGTTAAGGTTTATTTTCATTGAATAAAAATACCTCCCAGTGACAATTTGCCTTATCTATTTGCTCCTTGTTTTCTTTTCTAAATACTAATTTTCAGTGTATTAGAGGAAAAGGTGAAATAGACTGAACTTAGGTGAAATACTAATTTTCAGTGAATTAGAGGAAAAGGTGAAATACTGTATTACTATAGTAATATAGTAATTCTATATTCTTTTTATTCTCACCTTTTTATTTTCATCAAGACATCTTTTTAAAAATTTTTTCTTCACATAAGCTCACAGTTCTCTCAGGCACTACCTAAGAAGAATGTCATATTCTTATCTGCACCATGAATTTAGAGTAACACACCCCACACAGCTGTCCAAAGAACTACTACTATTAGTACAACCGTGCTTTAGACATTATTTTTGTCATGATTATTCCTATTTGGTATAGTTAACTAGATTTGATTTGCATTTGGCTAAGATGGAAAAAAGTTCAAATGTAAACAAAGCAGAGCATTCTATAAATAGATGAGGCAAGTAGTAACACAATGGACAATAAGATGAGGACAGTGCAAAATAGATGCTTAGAATCAGCAATACAGGAAAAAGGCTAGAATGCTATTTTAAAACTCAACAATTAAGTAAGACTCTATAAATACTGGAAATGAAACAATACCCATGAAAGGCAGGGTAAGTTAGCATTCAATAATTAAATTGGTGCATGGAGGATGGTAGAGTTATCCCTGAAACAATAAAAAAAAGTGCACTGGAAGTGTGGCTTTGCCCAATTAATAACAGACAGAGCTTTCAATAAATGTATACATTAACATTTTTCAGAGTAGGAAGTACACAATTTAGAGAAAATCTGAAGAACTGGAATTGAGTAGGCAATATTACATTTCAGAAAATGGAAACGTCACTTACTCAAAGACATTAAAAAATAAGTACAATGACGTCTAGATCTAGGAGGCTATATACTGAAAAAAGTTGCCAGATGAGTGTTGCACATACACAGCCCACCCCCAATACATATAAGCACACTTAAAAGGACAAATACCAGTTTGTAGATGGTATAACTTGAGAACTTGAGCGATAATAAAATTAGCTTCCAAAGCATATCTTTAGCTTCAAATGCTTGCTAATTTTTTTTAAATTTTTTCATTTTTTTTCATTTTTGTTAAGTTAATACATAATGTTAAAAAAAGTTTAAATTTATATTGCCTTTTATGGTAAAATGTGACTTTCATTACCATTGCTCATGAAACTATCCTGTAGTGCAATAAAATTTTTTTTATATAGAAACTGTATTAGTGGGTTTTTTTCGTTTTTTTTTTGTTTTTTTTTTTAAAGATTTTATTTATTTATTTGACAGAGAGAGAGCATGAGTAGGCAGAGAGAGAGGAGGAAGCAGGCTCCCCGCTGAGCAGAGAGCCTGATGCGGGACTCGATCCCAGGACCCTGAGATCATGACCTGAGCCGAAGGCAGCAGCTTAACCCCCTGAGCCACCCAGGCGCCCCTGTATTAGTGTTTTGAGCCCAGAAAATGTAATTCTCTTCATTCTGGAAGTTACTGCCTGGCCACTCACAGATGACAACTTCATTGTGCCTACTCTGATTCTTAACAACGAGGATCTAATTATAAACAGTCTTACATTGATAAGAAATTCTACTCCTTTCTTTTACAGTTACATTTGTCAAAATGAATTAAATAAAAATGCATGCCAGATTCATTACAGAATCTTAAAATATACACTTATTTTATGATTTATATTGCTCCCCATATAATTTAACCATATTATGAAATGAGTAGCATAAATGGATTAATGTTTCCTGTTCATTGAGGACATTAGCAAGAAAAATATCCACTACTCCTTAATATCACAGGCTAATTGCTACTATTAACCAGGATTTATCCTGATTCATATTATCTTCTTGCTTTACTTGATTCCTTTGATTTCAACTTATATCCTGACTTCTTTTTTTTAAATTATTTTATTTTATCATTTTTTAAAGATTTTGTGTATTTGTTTGACAGAGAAACGCAGCAAGAGAGGAAACACAAGCAGGGGGAGTGGGAGAGGGAGAAGTAGTCTTCCCAATGAACAGGGAGCCGGATGAGGGGCTCAATCCCAGGACCCTGGGATCATGACCCAAGCCTAAGACAGACACTTAACAACTGAACCACCCAGGTGCCCCCCTCCTGACTTCTTTTATCTTTCCCTTTTTTTTTTTTTAAAGAATTATTTATTTAATTTATTTATTTTAGAGAGGGAACTTGTACACAGGTAGGGGGAGGGCAGAAGGAGAGAGTCTCTAGAAGAGTCCGCAGTGAGCACAGAGTCCAAGAGGGGCTCAACTCAATCCCACTACCCATGAGATCAGGACATGAGCCGAAATCAAGAGCTGGATGCTCAACTGACTGAGCCATCCAGGCATGACCCCCGACAACTTCCTAATTCTATTTTCATGCAAACTTCTTTTTGCAACTCTTGTGAGAATTATCAATTTTTTATTATTTCCACCCAGATGACCCTGCCATTGTAGCGAGACATATCTAACAATGAACTTCTCATGCTTTCCTTTGACTTATATGTTCATTTCTTTGTATTTCTCCCATTTCACTTTTATTGTCATTGTCCACTTGTTTTCTCATGTTTGTAGGCACCATTCTTTCAGTGGACTTTAAACTTCCAAAGGGAAGCCCATCTTACTCATCTCTGTATTACTCATTCCATTGCATAGTACAATTACATAGTACAGAGAACAGAATCTAGGACAGGACTGCCAAACGTCAAATCTCAGCTATGTAGTTTAATACTGATGTGATACTGGGCAAATTTATAAGTCTTTAAATTAGTTTTTTTTTTTTTTAATATTAGAAAATGGGAACAACAATGGTTCTACCTCATAGAGCACTATTTGGGAGGAACTGAGATAACACATGTGAAATAAATAGAAAGTACTTAATAACTGTTAATTATAAATCATTATTATATTTAGTATTATTTCATTTCCATGTCTGCCACAGTGGCTAACAATATGTATTGAATGACTAAACCAGTTAATGCAGGCAAACAAGAACTAATTTACAATATTCTTAAAATGTCTTTGACAAATTACTACAAATATGTGTTTGAAAGAAATGTGTCACTTCAGATATCAATTATTAAATTATCAGTTGTTGGTAAACATTTCTTTTAAGGATTTTATTTATTTATTTGACAGACAGAGATCACAAGAAGGCAGAGAGGCAGGCAGAGAGAGAAGAGGAAGCAGTCTCCCCCCCTGAGCAGAGAGCCTGATGCGGGGCTCGATCCCAGAACCCTGAGATCATGACCTGAGCCGAAGGCAGAGGCTTAACCCACTGAGCCACCCAGGTGCCCCTGCTGATAAACATTTTATAGTAAAGATGTTCTCTGGTAAAAGAAAACAATAGGCCAAATTCTAAAAGTATCAAGCATGTATTTAGAAATTACTGAAACTATAACATTTATAATTTCACCTAGAAGAGGAGTTAAATAAAAAATTTAGCTTGGCATACAATTTTCAGAGATATATTTATTGTTTACATCAAAGTAGAGTTTCTCAAGATATAAGAAGATAGCAAGCACTAGGAGAATAGAGCTCTCTGTCCAACAGTTGAAAGAGATAATGTGTTAAAAGAGCTAAACAGACTTCTCCATTACAGTAGTTCTCAGAACTCATAATACAGTAATTTTCATTATAAGACCGTGAAATATATATGTATAGAACAGAGTTTTTCCTAAATTTATTTAGGCTTTATTCTGACAGCATCACTTAGGACTAGTGCTCTATTAAGAAAACTAGGGAAAAAAATAATTTAAATCCATATTTGTTTACTTATTTATTGGTTTGGCTTGAATTCAGTCTGTGTAGTAGATTCAGTTCTTTATATAAAAGGGAACAGAATACATGGGAACACAATTCTCCTGATAACACTGGACTTTTTGTCACCTATTTATTTGGCTAATACTCTTTTTTGGATTTTGTAGAGTCAGTCAATGGCATAGCCCTAGTTAAGGAAGGGATAAGGATGGGAAAGTTACAGAAGTAACTGGAAATTTCCCTGAGGGCTTCTCAGCTCTTCTTCCCTTCCTTAGCATATTACAGATGATACTGTGTCTAATGGGATTGCCAAAATATCTCTGGTGGGGTCAGTTGAGAGAAAGGTCCTTTAGAAAACCTGAACTGAGAATAAACCAGTTTACTTACATTAATAACTAAGGCAGTGCCATTTATATGTCTTCTTTTGTTCAAGGGGAAAGTAGGACTCAAAACTTCAATGCATGTTTATTCAAGTATATCTCATAGAAATTCAAGAATTAAACTCATCTGCCTTATGTAATTAAAATTCTTAGGGGTACTTATAATATAATTGAATTATAAGGTGCCCTGTGAGCTTTTGAGGGAGAAAACCATAAAACTAAATGGCTCTCTGGCTGACTGCAAAATGAATAAGGCCTCTATAATTCATTAACAGATGATCCCAAGATCCTTAAAACTTGAACAAACTAAAATCTAAGTAAAACACATCTTAATTTCCTTCTTTTCTTTAAAAAAGTAAACACAAGCCTTCCAAATGATCCACATTATTTGTAACATTTTTTAAAATTCTTTTCCATTTCAGTTCAAATTAGCTTACCATTTTTATTTTTAGCTGTTTTTTTTTTACTTTTTTGACATTTTGACTATTTTATGACTGTTTCCCCAGCAAATAACATAGAAAAAGAAAAATACAAAACAGTACTTACTATGCCACAGGTATGTGCACACTCATATGCATGTTTATGTTTAATATAATTTTTTTCTAAAATTATATTACTAAAGCCAAAGGAGGACAGAGAGGGAGAGAGAGGAAGGGAGAGAAAACAAACATGCTAATTTTAATAATTGTTGATCTCTTTAATTTTAGTTATTCTAGCAGGTATGTAGAAGTATATGTTGGGTTTAATTTGTATTCTCTGATGACTGATGAGATAGACCACTCTCATATACCACCTTACAAATTAAATAGAATGCCTCTTCACGTATTGGTTCCCTTTATTTTTTTACTGATTCATAAAAGTTTATTTGTTTTTATTACATCCTAGATATAAGCCATTTATCAATTATATACACTGCAATTATCTTTTCCCATTTTGTCCCTTTCCTTTTCTTAACAGTCTCTTTTGATAAACAGATGTCTTAATTTCAATGCAGTTCAATTTATTAAATTGTACTTTTTTTGTTTATTCCATTTTGTGTCCTGTTTAAAATATCCCTGGTTCCCAAATTAAAAAAAATATTCTCAAAATATTTAATATTTAGACTTTTTCATCTTGATCTATAATAAATTTTGAAATGATTTAATAAGTTTATAAAGAGTTAGGTTGTGATAGTTCCAATAGAGAGTCAACTGAAACAGCACCATTTATTGAGAGGATCAGGCCTTGTCTCTGGTATTATAATGTGATTTTGGTCATATATCAATGAACATGTGTGAGTCTATTTACTGATTCTCTTCTGTTTCCTTGCTTATCTTCTGTTTCACTGATAATATAAATTATTAGAGCTATATAATAAGTCTTCATATTTGATAGTGTCCGTATTCTCACCTTCCTCAAGAATAATTTTGTTCTTCTTGTCACTTTGCATCTAAGTTTTTCAACTTTTTGTTCAATTAAAATGCACATAAGTATACAGCTCAATAAATTGTCTCAACTGAAACACTCCTCTTTTCACTCAGAATAAGAATATAAATAGTACAAGAACAAAAGAACAAGAATAAACATTGTATCAATACCTCCGAAGACACTGTCTTGCTTCTGACTATTCATTAAACTCTCTTGCCTAGGATAACCATTAGTTGGCTTCTAACAGGATGGCTTAGATTTGTTTGCATTTTTTTCTTTCTACAAGGGGATTCATTCAGTACTCTTGTGTCTGGCTTCAGATGCAGAGCCTATGTTTGTGAAATTCATTCAAATATTTGAATGCCATTGTTCATTTTACATTGCAATATACTGTTCCACTTATACCAATATTTTTATCTTTTCTATTGCTGACTGAAGTGTGTTTCTGGGTTTTGCTTAATATAAATAATGGTGTCAGAAATATTCCAACACATTTATTTTCATGATCTATAGATCCATTTTTGTTGTATAACTAATATCAAAACTGTTCAGATATAAGATACCTTATTATTTTACTTATCCATGTTGCATGACAAATCACTTAAGAGTTTTAAACAAAACCATTTTGTTTATGATTCTAAAGTCTGGACTGAACACAGCCGGGTGGATTTTCTCCTAGTATTACTTCCTCATGTAGCTGCATCTAATGGGTTGGTTGAAGATGAGGTTAGCTAGAATAATGGAACAGTATGCCTAGTAGCTCCATGTTGTTATAGAGATTCTGTCCATATAGCCACTTCATGTGGTCTTTCCAGGAGGATAAATTAATTTCTTACATGTTGCCTAAAGTTCCCAATAATCCAAAACACAGGAGTTGCCAGACCTTTTCTAAACTTATGTCCAGAAATTGCCCTGCATCACTTTTACCACGTTTTATTGGCAAAATCATTTCCTAGCTTCAGGTCACACTGAAGAAAATGGAACTCCACAAGAGCATAAATACTGAGAGGTTCATTAGAGGTTATCAATGCAACAGACTACCACATCTATCTTAATAGTTTTGGGGGTTTTGTTGTCACTGTTGTTGCTTTGCTCTATAATTTTCTATTCTCATACTGAGGTTGTTAGGTATTAAAATTGAGGTTATGCTGACTTTATAAAAGGAGCTATAAGTGTTCTCTCTCTCCTATTCCCTGAAACTGTTTATGAAAATAGTAATTTTTTCCTTAAATATTTGGAAAAATATTCACCAGTGAAGCCATATGAGCCTGGTGTTTTCTTTATGGGAAGATTTTAATTTTTAAAAAATATTTTATTTATTTGTTTGTTTAATTAATTAATTAATTAATTTGAGATAGTGCATGAGAGGAAGGGGCAGAGGAAGAGTAAGAGGAAATAGCCTGTTGCAAGGCTCCATCCCAGGCCAGGATACAGACTTTTGAGACTTTATTTATTGCCCAGAATATAAGGTAGTTTTAATTTTGGAGGGTAAATTGTCTAAGTGTACTTGAAAACTATAAATCTTCCTACTTTTGGGTATAATATTCTATACATTCTCATTAGTCCAATTTGCTCTTGTCTTCAATTTGTTTGTGTTTACCTATCAGCTAATAAGAGAAGTATGTTAAAGTCTTAATCATTTCTCCTTTGCTGTTTTGAGACTTTACTTTCTGTATTTTGAAGACATTATCAAGTGCATACATACATAGTATGTATTCCTGATGGCTTGATCCCTTTACCATAAGAAATATACCCTTTTATCTCTAACAAAGTTTTCTGCCTTAGAGTACACTTTGTCTGGTAATATAGCTTCTTCAGCTTTCTTTTTGTGATTATATGGTACTTTTTCCTTCGTTTTAGTTTCAAACTATCCATGTACTAATTTTTTATGCATTCTGAATATCTTTTTATTTGGACTAGACACCCCTGTGGAAAAGCAGCCCCAAATATTTAGCTCGTTTTTCCAGATTTTCCTCTTCTCCAAAAGATTAACTATAGATTTCTTTGCTATATTGTTAGCTTTCTAATATCTTCAGAGAAACATTAAAGAAAATGAATTGTATAGATCTTCTAGTTATTCTCATGGGGGCACTGTTTCCAAATTACTTAGGCAACAACAACCAGAAATTAATTTTATCTTAATCCTTGCAAATATGGTACATTCACCTAGCTGGTAACCTACTGCCATTAATGAACAATGTTTGATTTCTCCTCCTTCCAGGCACTCCACAAATCCAATACAAATTGTTTTTTAAGCCTAAAACTCATTCTATCAAAATCAAGATAACTTTGTGTGGGGTGTGTGTGTGGGAGGGCGGTAAGAACATATGAGATCAACCATCTTAACAAATTCTTAAGTGTACAATAGTTTAACATTGTTAGTGTTGTTAACTATAGGCACAGTGTCATAGAGCACATCTCTAGAAATTATTCATCTAAAATAAAGATAAACTTTTACGTATTCAGATATTAGAAGTGTTATCTCAATTTCTGCAAGAGCTGTTTTTTCTCTTTGTGTGGTTTTTGACTTACAAAGAGTAACCAGTGGGTTAAGAAGCATACATCTAATTTTAAGAAAATTTTATTTCTAGAGTTACTTTACCTAGAGTTACTTTACCTATTAAAGTCTCAAATTACCAAGTTAAAAAAAAATATTTAGTTATTTATTTTAGAGAGAGCAAGAGAGTGCACAAGCTGGGGGAGGGGCAGAAGGAGAGGGAGAGAATCTCAAGCAGACTTTCCACTGAGTGTGGAACCCCACTCCACTGAGTGGTGGGGCTTGATCTCACCAACCTAAGACCATAACCTGAGCTGAAATTAAGGGTTGGATACTTCACTGACTGAGCCACCCAGGTGCCCCTCTAATTACTATTACTATATGCTACATGCTTTTTTAATTATGTTTGTCACCATACAGTACATCATTAGTTTTTGCTGTAGTGTTCCATGATTCACAGTTTGTATATAATACCCAATGCTCCACGCAATCCATGCCCCCCTTAACAGCCAGGCTTCCTTAACAAAACTAATGAAACTCTTATGAATCAGTTATATTATATCTGAAACACTAAAGCTAGGCAGACTTCCCTATGACAAAGTTGAAATCTTTAGCCCTTTCTGTAAAAGTGAGGTATCACTGAAAGCATTGACTCAAGCTTTTCTTTCACAACCATGATCAATCACTTATCAAAGGCATGAGAAAATTCTAGTACTAGAGCATTGGAAAGAAAATAAACTTCAGAGAACTCCTTCACATCAGATCTATGTGGCAATTTGAAAGAAATCAATGAATAGAAAAATAAGCATTTATTTTTTTTACTCTTCTTTTCTTCTTTTCTTGTAATAAGTAAAAGCAATATTTCAAAGAAGTCAAAACTTGGCAAACTGTATTTGCTTCTGAGGACTTAAGTACCCCAGCCCCTGGAAAAAAAAAAAAAACCACATCTAAACAAAAATAGAGTCTTTGTTGTTAGAGATGTTTTTTAGTTTTAGGCAGTAACATTTAACCTACAAAACCTTCAGGAGAATTCTTCACAACAATTTTCTGAATTCTTAGTATGACAGACATCATGAAATATCTCATTTAAACTTTTTGGTATAACCACAGATCATTACCGATTAAGGGAAACAGGAAACAGACTTGTCAGTATTAACATATTCAGTTAACTGATAACATCCTTACAGTAACACCTTTCACAAAACAAATACAAAACCTGAGAAATATGACCCACAAATACATTTACATTGCTTTTTTATTTTACTTTATTTTGATTTTATTTTTCAACTAAAAAATCTTGTAACTGTCATCTTTGTTGATAGTTATGTGATAAGCGTAAGGAGAAATAAGGTACAAGCTGTATATATGGACATATTTTTCAGAAAAAAATTTTAATTTTAAACACAGTTTAAGTCCTTTTTGCTGTTACTTTAAAAGTTAATATATACTATTTTATAATTAAATGTACTTATGCTATAAATAGTTTTAAAAACCCATATTGTAAAATAGCTCATATACATTCAAACTTACTAGAAAATGCTTTTTCTAGCTAATAGCATTGCAGAAGTTTGTGGAAATAGAGATTTTAGTTTTGTTTAAGTTTTACACATAATATGCACAACTCTAAGTTCACATGCCCAAAAATGAAAAAGATTTAAGTCTTTTACTTTACTAGAGGCATAGTATTTCTTTTTCTTTAGTTTCATGTTTTTATTTAAATTCCAGTTAGTTTAAACATAGTACAACATAGTTTCGGTGTCGAGTTTAGTGATTCATCATTTACATACACACTCAGTACTCATCAAGAGATACAATATGTCTGGCTCACTTCAAAATCTGAAAGTATACAACATAAAATGGAACAAAACCAGTTGTACATGAACTGTTTTCATCTTCTGATCTCCATTCTTTTCCTTCATAACACATACATGCAAAGAAACACAAGCACACATGTTCATGTATATTCAAATCTATATTTTTCCCATATCATGATAATTCAATTAGTTAGAGTAATTTTTCTTATGCTCAGTTGACAGATTTCTAAAATTTGATTTGTAATATTTACTAAATTGATTAGATGTTTTGGTATTAGTTTAGCATAGTGACTACAATAGATAAACGTTACTTATTTGTGGGGGTTTTAAAGCATCTTAAATAATTTAATGATGGCTCTCTACATTTTTATTTTTAGGATCTGATCCAAATGCCTACTAATCACCAATTTTAATGAGAAGTTAAGGGAAAATTTAACCTCCATTCATGATAGAGTGAAGACTATGTGCAACGACATCCTAATCCAAAAAAAAAAAAAAATGTCAGTATCATATTTGAATACATTTACAATCAGAAATTGAAAGAAACATTTTAGAAGGATTTTTAATATTAGAGAATAACTTTTAAAATGGAAGCAAACTGACCACTTACTGATATTTAGAGACAGGAATGTCAAGAGTAATTAATAACTCCAGAACAATGACTTTTATAGTCTAAAAGGATTATCACCTATTTCTGGCAAAATTAACAGAAAAAGTCATAGGGGTACTCTTTTCTAGTTTTACATATTATGACAGCAAATTCTGCATTCAGTATACATCTTTGGATGTATGTTCCTATGTTAGGAAAGCTTATCCTCATACCTATTAAAATAAAAGTTTCACTCTTTTGTTTTTTGTTTGTTTGTTTATTTGTTTTAAGATTTTGGGGAACCTGGGTGGCTCAGTGGGTTAAGCCTCTGCCTTCAGTCCAGGTCATGATCTCAGGATTCTGGGATCAAGCCCCACATATGGGCTCTATGCTCAGTGGGGAGCCTGCTTCACCCTCTTTCTCTGCTTGCCGCTCTGCCTACTTGTGATCTCTCTCTCTCTGTCAAATAAATGAATAAATTTTTTAAAAAATGAATAAATTTATTTTAAGATTTTATTTATTTGACAGAGAGAGACACAGTGAAAGAGGGAACACAAGCAGGGGGAGTGGGAGAGGGAGAAGCAGGCATTCCTCTGAGCAGGAAGCCTGATGCAGGACTCCACTCCAGGAACTGGGATCATAACCTGAGGCAAAGGCGACGTTTAACTACTGAGCCACCCAGGTGCCCCAGTTTCACTGGTTTTAGAGTACTGTTACTGACATGTATAGTTGATCAAGAAAAAAGTCAATGCTATATGAAACTGTCACCGTACATTTACAGAAAACTTTAAAGTTATATGATAGCACTTTCTCATAATAAACACAATAAGCAAAGTAGCCACACACTGTTATACTGTAGAACTAAGGGAGATCTGCAAAAGAAAAGAAACAAGTCCTCAAACATAAGTAAACTGAAGTTGGGATTCACAGTAGCATGGTCCAAGTCTGGGAGAGTTGAGATTTTCTATAACTTGAAATAGACAGAACTTCTGTCCTGGCATAACAAAACAAAACAAAATAAAAGAAGCATGTGTCTACACATCCATGCACACACACACATGGACACACCATATATATATATATATATCTATATGGTGTATATATAGATATATACACCATATAGATATATATATATATATATGGTGTGTCCATGTGTGTGTGTGCATGGATGTGTAGACACATGCTTCTTTTATTTTGTTTTGTTTTGTTATATATAGATATATACACCATATAGATATATATATATATAGATACATATATCTATTTCGAGTTATAGAAAATATATATATTTATATATAATTTATATTTATATTTATATTTATATATTATTTATATATAAATAATAAATAAATATATATAATTTTCTAGTAATATTTGGTGAATCATATACACATATATGTGTATAAATGTGTATGTACATATATATATGATATGTATATATGTATATATGTATGTACATATATGATATGTATATATACACACATATATATGTGTATATATATGTATATACACACACATATATGTATGTACATATATGTGTGTGTTGTGTGTGTATATATATATACACATATATATGTGTATATATGTGTATATGATTCACCAAATATTACTAGAAAATAAGTTGGAACTAAGTGTGTCAGTAAGCTGCCACTGTTTTGTTAGCAATGATTGAAATGCAGCAATTGCTTGTTGGCATTTTTAATTACCCATGCTATTTTCCAGCACCCAGGACATTTGAAAGGCTTTAGCAATGCAGAAAATACAGGCAAACCACTGAAAATAGCAAACTCTGGGTTTTCTTTGGACTCCACAATTTAGTTTTGGAAAAAAAGTGTTTATTTTTAGAGAGGATATTTTTTCTACTTTTCTTCAGTCTCTATATATGTTCAGGAGGATGTCACTGCTAATCTCAGGGTGAAGCATTCAAACAAAATCTGGGTATAGGGCACCTGGGTGGCTCAGTGGGTTAAGCCGCTGCCTTCGGCTCAGGTCATGATCTCAGGGTCCTGGGATCGAGTCCCGCATTGGGTTCTCTGCTCCGTGGGGAGCCTGCTTCCTCCTCTCTCTCTCTCTGCCTGCCTCTCTGCCTACTTGTGATCTCTCTGTGTCAAATGAATAAATAAAATCTTTAAAAAAAAAAAAAAACTGGGTATATCTGTCAAGGGGAGTCTCAGTGAACTCAGCTATTTACCTAAGTGAACTTTCGTTGATATTTCTTTCCCAAATAAGTTCCATCTATTTCACAAGAGGTGAATGGAAACAATCAGTGTTCTTTATAACAATTCATTTTACTCAGCAGTCAATAAATACTTAAGGTCCCACTATTTACTTGAAACTGTGTGGTTCAGAATATCATGGAAATAAGATAGATTTGGATGCCAACATCACTGGTTTTTAATTCTAGTCAAGGAAAAAGATTACAAAGTAAAATTAAGTATTTGCAATTACATTACTTGTAATATTGAACTAAAATTAAAAGATGGAGATGGAAAAACTACAAAATGGCAAAAAACACCCATTCACATAAAGTGGTTATTAGAGTAAATCTCTCAGAAAAGGAAATATTTAAGCTTATACCTAATGGATGAGAAGTCCATTAGAGTGGAAGCAGAACCATCCCAGTAGAAGGGAAAGCATGCAAGTTGACCCTCTGCCTGGAAAGAATTTGCTGGCTGATAAACTTAATCATCACTTGGGCAAGAACACAGCAGGTGAGGAAGGATGGTCATAAACAGTTAAACTGAAAATTAGGTAAGGGCCAATTTATGATATATCCTGGTGAGTCATGAAAAGGATGCCTGATTTTTTATTTTTATTGTAATGGAAACTGAAAAACACTGAGATACCACAACACAATTATCAGAATGTCCAAAACCCAAAACACTGACATTAAATGGTGACAAGAATGTGGAGCAACAGGAACATTTGTTCACTGCTGGTGTCAATGCAAAATGGTGCAGCCACTTTGGAAGACACTTTGAGGTTTCTTGTACAACATATTCTTACCATAAGATCCAGATACTGTTTTCCTTGATATTTATCAAAAGGAAGTGAAAACTTATGTCTGCATAAAACCCTGTACACACTTGACTGTAGGAGCTTTATTCATAATTACCAAACATGGAAACAACCAAGATGTTCATTAGGTGAATGGATAAATAATCTAGAAATGAAATATTTAGTTCTAAAAGGAAATTATTTTTCAGAGTCCATAGGAAATTAGATACCTAGCCATGAAAAGACACGAAACTTAAATGTGCATTACTTGGTGAAAGAAACCATTCAGAGAAGTCCACATAATGTATGATTCCAACTATACAACATTCTGGAAAAGGCAAAACTATGGAGACAGTAAGAAGATTACTGACATCAGGAGCCTGGGTGAGGATGGAGAGAAAGACAGAAGGATAAGCAGAGAGGATTTTTAAGGCAGTGAAAGTACACTTTATGGTACTGTAACAATGGCTACAGGTCATTATGCATTTGTCCAAAACCCACAGAATGTACACCACACTACCAAATGCAAACACTAAATGAAACTATGGACTTTGGGTAATTACAATGTGTCAATGTAGGTTCATCAGTGGTAACAGCTATACATACTAGTGGGGGATGCTGAGGGGAGGCTATACATGCATAGGGACAGACTGTACACAGAAAATCTCTATAGTATCCTCTCAGTTTTGCTGTGAACCTAAAACTGCTCTAAAAATGTGAAGTATTTAATAAAAAAATTGCAGTGAAAAGATCTTAAAGGGATTTTAATGGGGATATTAACATGATCTAATGTACATTTTAATGGCACTTTTGTTGCTCTGTGGAATGTGTAATTGAGGGGATAAGGAGTAGATATAGAAAAGCTGTTAGAGCAGTCAACATGAGAAATTTTTACCTCCTCTATCAATGTGGTAGCAGTAGAAATTAAAATACAGTGATATATATTAGGTATTTTTGTAGATAGTACAATCAATAATTTTTGATGGATTGAGTATGAGGATGAAGACAGAAAACACAGAATGAAGATATGTTAAGTTTTTTTTTCCATTAAAAAAATGTTTCTACCATTAATAACTGAGTGAATTACAGTACCATTTCAACCATGGCTGGGGTGAATATACCTCTCTTGTTTTTCTGAGACAACCCTAATTTACAGTTTTATGTTCTAAAGTGTTCCACTTACAGAAAGTGATGTGGTTGGCATGGTTTTAGAGGCAGTGGAGGTGGTAGTTAGCTCTGTATATGGTTGAGATATAAATACATTCAAGTGAAGTTTTACAAATGTCACAATTTTAATACATTTCCAAGTAGAGAGATGTTAGATGAATGTATGAACTGAATAATTTGATCAAATTTGGGGATTGAAATACTCTCTTTGGAAGTGTGTGAGATGTGCCTATTACCTTTGTGTAAAAGAAATATGATACTTAAGCCTATCAATTTTATGAATCTCTTGGGAAGAGTCAGCTTCTTAATGAGCATTTTATATTCCTCCACTTCCTTAATGTTTTGAGAACTCTGTCTTGCTAACATAAAAGTCATGTAAAACCACTTTTACTTTCTTCCTTTCCTATGCCAATAAGACATGATCTGAAAAAACATGCAAGTTTGCAATGTTGGCTTCAATTTAGAGCCATCCTACAAATTCATGTGTACCTCAAAAATGTTATAAAACACTTTATTCAAAATTTCCAAACTTAAGTGTAAACACCAAAACAAATTTCAAACTTGCAAGAATCCTTCTAAGTAACCCCAGGATTCCACTGATACTAGGTTTGAATAATACTGCTCCAAGAAACTGAACTTTGTATTCCATAAAGCAATCTCACTGGGTAAAGGAAACAGAAATTTCAGGTCAGGGCTACTGAGCATGAAATCTGAGGGTGAGCATACTGGAGAAGAGAGAACCATACAGAGAAAAAGCTCAAGAAATCCGCATGTAGTACTCTTGTGTCTCTGGGCAAATTATAAGCAATCTATGTGCAGGGTTAAGACTTGGCATGGCCTAGAAGAAAACGTCCAGGGGAGGCCATGTCTTAAATTTACAACTACTCTAGCCCACCTGAAAGGTCTATTCTGGGTCTGCCCCAAGTAGGCCTCAAGTTAACCTTGGCAGAGCAATCTAATCCAATCATAAACATATTGCCTGTGGAATAAAAATCCACAATCTTAAAGAAATAAAATCTAGAACTTCAACAAGATAGTCATCCAAAAGATCAGAAATTTTCAATTACAAGTTTACATGACATGTGAAGAAACAGAAAAAAACGAAATCCATAGTGAGGCAAAAACCCACTAATAGAACAAAACATAAAGACAGGTCACATATTGGAATTAGCATGCAACCAATAAAGATTAAAATAATGTGTGAATAAATGGGCAACCTCAGAAGAGAAATAGAAACTATTAAAGGAATCAAATGAAAATTCTACAACTGGAAAATAAAATATCTAAACTTTCACTAGATAAACTTAACAGTAAATTGGATACTGAAGATTAAAATATTTCTGAATTTAAAAATATAGCAAATTAAATTAAGCAATATGAAAAAAAATGGAGAAAGGAATGAAAAAGAGAATAATTCTTTGATGACCTGTAGGATAATATTAAGTAGTCTAATACATGTACCTTGAATCCAAGAATTAGAGAAGAATAATTACAGAGGAGTAAAAAAATTTAAAAAAAAGAATAATTGCTGAAAATTTTACGGAACCATATGTATGGAACTTACTCTATATTTTAAAATATTAATACCTGTTTCCTATTTTGAATATAAAATACAAATATAAAGTAAATGTGAAAGTTTGACTATATTCAGATCAGAGAAGATATTTATAAAATAACCATATATACATATGTGATAGGCAGAATTGAAAAATAGAGAAAAAAGATACAACATGCAAACACTAAACATAGAAAACCTATTTGCCTATGTTGATACGAGGCAAAGTATACTTCAGAAAAATAGTAAACAAGACAAAAAAAATAAATTCCACAATGATAAAATGACTTTCATTAGAAAGATATTACAGTCTTAAATATGTGTAAAATTAATTAAATCTTCAAATTAAAGAATCAGATAAAGTTGGGGTTTCTATAAAACCAAGTAATGGCTAAAAAAATAGACAAAAATCATTGGAGTTAAAAACACTGCACAAGATAAATTAACTTAACCTTATTGACAAAAACAAGAAACAAAAAACAAACAAGAAAATACAAAGGATAGTCGTTGTAAGTACATAAAGAACATTCACTATGAAAGACCATGTGTTTGGCCAGATAACAAATTTCCATACACTTTAACAGGTGCAAATCTTCACAAAAAAATGTTATTTAACCCTAATAAAACTTAATTCAAAATCAATAAATATACCTTTGAAATTCCCAAATAACTGGAAATTAAGAAACACGTCTAAGTAACTCATGCATTAAAGAAAAAATTTTAAAGGAAAATATAAAATGCCTGAATTTAAAAAGTAAAAAGTAAAATTGTAACATGTCAAACTTTGTGAATTACAAATAGTATCATTTCAGAAAAAAAATTAGAAAAGAAGAAAGGTTTAAAATCAATGATGCATACTTCTCCTCAGAAAACTTGAAAGAAAAGAGGGGCATATATTAAACATAAGCTAGGTAAGGAAGTAAATAAGAAGAAGACAAGTGTGGATCAAAAAAATAGAAAATAAACAAATGAAAAGAAATACCTATTGAATAGGTATTTCTATAAATGTTTTTCTATAAAGTTCTTTAGATAAGATTAAAGCAATTTAAGATCCACTAATAGTATTATTAAGACAAAAGAGAGAAAAAATGTACAAATAAAGGGAATGAAAGAGAGGATGTTACTTCAGATTATTACGAGCATAACAACTGATTATAACTAACATTTATTTAAAAACAGTGTATCTTGGATAAAATGGAAAATTTCCCCCAAATACGTCAAGAATTATGTAAAAAATGGAGTATGTAAAGCCCTTATCTACAAAACAATCTTGAAAAAGAAGGATAATGTTGGAAGAATTATACTACCTGCTTTCAGCTTACTCTAAAGCTATGGAATTAACAGGCTCGTAAAAGCATAAGCATAAGCACCAAGACCTATGGAACAGAAAAGAAAGACTAGAAATAAACTCATACTGTCAAATCATTTTAACAGAGGCACTGAGGAAATTCATGGTGTAAGAAAGTTTGTTTCACAAATAGCGCTAGAAAAACTCTATAAGGAAAAGAATAAATTGCTGTTACCCCAAACATACATAAAAAGTAATTTCAGATGGATCACAAACATAAATATTAAAGCAAAAATTTTAAAGCTTGTAGGAAGAAATAAAATATCTTCATAATTGGAACTGCCAACATTTCCTTAAAAGGGAAAACAGAAAGTAGATCTACAAAAGAAAAATGCTAAGTTGTATTCCAACAACTATAGACACTTCTCTCATCAAAAGAACTTTTAAGAAAATGAATAAATAAGCTATATAGAGAAAATATTCACAACTCATATATTTAACAAAAAAGAAGCCATGTGTACAGAATATATATAAAACTCCTAAAATTCAATAGTAAAAATGACAAAATGCTCAATAAAAATAGTTAAATGAGTTTAAGAAACACTTTACAAAAAGGTAGTGAAAAAATGGACATTCAATACACATCTTAAAAATTGTTCAGTATCATTAGTCATCAAAAAAACACAAGTTAAAATTACAGTAAGATACCGTAACAGGTTTGCCAGAATTGACAATTAAAGGCCACTATCACCAGAGGCAGGCAAGTATGTGGAATAACCAAAGGGAGGGCAAATTCGTACAAAAACTGTGACAACTATCCTGGCAGTATCTTATGAAGTTCCATATTTATCTAGGCTTTGACTCAGTAACTGTTACTAATTAACTTGGGTTAATAAAAATGTATGCCAACAAATGTATTTGTATATGAAGGTTTTAAAGCTAATATTCATAAAAGCCAAAGCTTGAAACAAATCAAATATCCTTTGTCAAGAGATGGATATTATAAAAAAGAAAAATAAATATTATACAATGCCAGTAGAAAATAATGAACTACAAATACCTCCAACAATATGGATAAACTTCAAAAATATTTTGCTAGAAGCCAGTCTCAAAAGAGCACACATTTATGAGTCTATTATTACACTCTCATGAATTTCTACAAACACAGGCAAACTAATCATTTGTGTTTGCAATCAGAACAGTGGTTTCCTCTGGTGAGTGATCAGGGTTCACAAGGAGGAAGCATGAGAAACTGGAAAGACAGAAACTGTTCATAAATCTTCATAGGATTATACAGTACATTGGTGTACACATGAATGTATTTGTCAAAACTTATCCAGCTGTACATATAGCAACTGTGTATTTTAATCCTTGTAAATATAAAATTTCTTGTGGGAGGATTTTCTTACCTCCCCAGTATATTTTGTGAATGCTTGTTTTTTCTCTTTTCCTACATAATTGGTGTCTACCTATTTGTCTTTCTGTGAGCTCTCCATACACAGAGTTATTATATTTGTCCCTACCACATGCATAGCTGGTAGGGATCCAGCTTTTTATTATCTCAATAAGCTTATTTCAATAAGCACACTTATTGAAAGAACAATCAAATTTTAATTAGGGAATTCAGAAAGCAATACCTCACACACGAAGATGATTCCAATAGGAGAAATGTCAGGCAGCACGAAAGAGAGATGGAATTGGGTGGGAAGGAAAGAGTGGTTTGGTGGAACCAGCTGGTACTGGCCTGACAGAGCCTATTATGCAAATCCCAACTCTAGTATCCAAGGAAAATGGCAAATGTTTCCAACCAGAGCTGCTCCTCACCACCCTACTGTCCTCTCAAGAGTCTCTTTACCAGCAATGCACAGAAACTGAAATTTTCTTGCTCTATCTCATATCAAACGATTATACAGTCATCTCTCAAATTTCACACGTTTAGGAGAATAATGAGAATACTTCATCTCTTTAGAACATGGAAAGTCATATTGTGTAGGTGATGGCTAATAGGTATGCATTTCCCATGACTATTTTGTAAATTTTTTATTAAAAAATGGCATTATGTAACTAAAGAAAGGATAATGAGAATACTAAGATTTCTAAAATAATTAGCCAAGTAGGAAATAGGGAAATAAATGTGAGATAGAATCTTTAAGCTATGATAGCGACTGACAAAAAATTGCAATCTTATGTTAATAACAATAAAACAAACAAACAAAAATGAAAAAGCTTTAGGAGTAGAGCGCTGATATAAACAATCATGGAAAAGAGCTTGGATCTCCAGGAGGAGGGGGAGGAGGAGGAGGGGAGGAAGAAGAAAGAAAAAAAAGAAAGAAAGAAAGAAGAAAGAAGGAAGAAAGAAGAAAGAAGAAGAAGTACACTAAAACTTCATATGGAAGTTAACCAGGCTTCTCTCTCCTGGGACAGAACTTCTTGAAAGGATTATTGTTTAGTACGAGGGAAAGGGCATAGACAAAACAGTAAATCTTTGACCAGCTTTCAGTAAGTCGAAGTAGTAGATTTTAAAACTCATCTCAGAATCAAATTTTCTTTAAATCTTGTTGGACTCATCTTTCTGTGACCTGGAGCAAGTCAATATAATAATAATAATAATAATAATAATAATGATAATGTAATGTTACAAAATAATATAAAAATACAATACAAGTACATATATCACTTTTGAAGTGATTCAGCATTTGGAGAAAAATTTATGATACCATAAGAAAGCATGATTTATTGTCCTTTAACAGAATCCAAGATTCTCATATATATGCTGGTTTTTATCCTTAAGAATTGACATGAGCATTCTTTAAAGTAACTACCTGGAAAATTCCAATTGAATGTATATGTGCATTTTTTAAATTACATAAAATACCTACAAATATATTTTGAATTTAAAAGTCTAAGATTCTTTATAGAACAACAACAACAACAAAAAAAACCACAAAGTAAGCCTATTCTAACATGTTAGCATACTTTCTAAACTATCCATCTTTTTCCTGAAGAATTTTATTTAAAAAATCAAGTGTCTTCATAAATAGCAAATAAACATATATTAGACAATATGGAACAGCATTTTGGTGTTAGCCACTCCTTTAGCACAGAAGTTTGAGAAAATTTGTACTTGCTTTGAAAAGTTTTTAAAACCAATACATGTAGTTTATTGCTGAAAAATTCCTTTTGGAATCGTATTATTTTTCACTGAAAATTAACTTCTCTTTAGAAGTAAGATAATTTGAACATGCTTAAGGTAACTATTTTCTTAACTGAAACAGACACTGATTTAGAACTTAGAGTGATCTGTTCCATCTCATTATTATGCAAGGAACTTAAAGAATTTTCCTATGTAAATAAAGGAAAATAACCATCCTTTACAATCAGAGTGTTTTAAATCTGTGTTCCTGATTTCTCAGACCAAGGAATGACTGAAAATACTAAAATTTACCACAGAGTTCTGAAAAAAAAAAAAAAAAAGAAGTTGGGGGGAGCGACCCTAGAATATTTAGGAATATCAGATTTTACCAAGGACTTATTCCAGAATTATTATAAGATCTTCATTTTCTATTTTATCATAAAATTGAGGACATCTTCATTTTAAATAAGTCTCATCTTTGGTCAATTAAATTATGTGGGGGAGGGGACACCAAGTGAAACTCATGTAACTTACTACCCAAATACACTTGATGCAAAGATGGAGATGGCAAAGATTTCCCTGGAAGCATAAAATCAGGCCTCTATCAGTTTCTTCTTGTCCCCAAGTGCCTGGCCCATTTTAGGACCTAAAGTATTTCACTTAGGGTTGGTTATTACCATCTTCAGAATGTTAAATGTAAATATTTCATTTATTAACATATTTGCATAGTAAATGTGCTGAGTGATATTTATGTACTCATCAGCATTGTGCAGATCCAAAGGAAATAAAAAACACATCATCTTCCTTTAAGGACCTTAAAGTCAATATAATTAAATCATAATTCCAGTATTCAACATCCTGTCCTCTCAATTAATTAGATGAAGAAATATGGTCAGCTTACATGGTCAAATGAAAAACATAATATTTAAAGTCACAGTAGCACTGTGGTTATACGCATCTACGAATAAGGATTACCTCCGAACAACTTATTCTAAAATTCAGGTTTTGCAGGACAGAGATGATAAACTAGTTAACCACCAGAGTATCATTCTTTAAAATTCAGGTAAAAGTAACTTGGGCTCTCATTCTAATATTGATTAGAATCAGAAGGGAGTGAGATGAAGGAGGTGACACTTCACCTAATCACCTCTGATGCCAGGTATAGGAGTATGCTTCACTTTCAGTTATGTTTGCATATTGTATATTCTTGCTTCCATTCTCTTCTTTCTGCTCCATGTTGATCACATTTGGACAGCAACCCATTTTATTTTTATGTCCCCCAAACTCCATTTACTACTGAAATCGCTTTGATAAAATGAAAGAATGTTTATGCATGCTCTATGATAAAAGCATAATTCATGGTGGCATATCTTGAGGATGCAAAGGGACCAGATGCCCTTATACTTCCCACTGAACTAAGTCACTGGGAGAGGAAAAGAGGTCAAGAAAATACGGACTACAACTCAGGTTAATAGTACACAGATTCCATGTATTTCTAAAGCCCTGCCTGATATTCTTCAACAATTATATATAGTAAGTCATACTGATGAAGCAATTAGGCAGAAAGAAGTGAAGAAACTACTCCTGGAAACTGAAAAGATGGTAATTCATGCTGTATATTGTTCATTTACTGCAAAATATTTGATATAATTTCATTAACTTAAACTGTGATATTTTGGAAGGCAGATAATTATACTGATTATATGTTCCAACTTGCTAACATGGTATATTCTTACAATGGCTGGGGAAAAAGAAATTAGGCAGGCAAACATTTAAATAGCACTTCTTGAGAACATACTTAGAACCATGATTTGCATTCTACTTCATATCAGAGGTAAAAACAAGCAAACAAACCAAAAAACCCTACTGACTATCACTTAATAAGTTTATAACCTCATTGGGGATACTAATCACAATAAACGTAACAGTAAGGTAAGAGCTAAATAGTAGTCTGCACAAAGCATAATGGATAAAAATACAGGCTTATCAGTCCCAAGGTAATGGTGGAACTGATATGACAAGTCTCATTAGAAATATCCACTGATATTTCAGTTCTTTTGGGGAGAGTTGGGGAAGACCGTAAGATTGTATTTCTCTAACCTCTTGAGGTTAAGTTTGTCTTTGTCAATTAAGTAACCCCCAGAAACATAGGTCCTATGTTCACTAATTTCCCCTGAGTTCACACCTTGCTAAGAAGAATAAAACACTCTCGCATAGTTCAAAAGCACGAGGGAATTTTTTTCAGATATCTGCTGTGGGAAGCTGGTTGAGTTCCTACAGTTCCTGGAGGCATATCTCTAACATTACCAGAACCTATCCTATGACCACGTATCCTTAGAATTTTTAATTTTCTGACTTGTCCACACTGAGTCTCCATCAATTTGTCAATCATCAATCAGGTTTTCCTACCCTGGCACTGGTTCTTGTGGTGGCTTCTGCTCTGAGTATCAGCTCTAGTGAGCTATGACTCCTTGAATTCACCTCTCTGTCTCTCTAATCTTGAGGGCAGCAGTTTGCCCTGTGTCCTTCCCAAAAGAGTTGTTGATTTTTCAGTCTATTCAGCTTCAGCTTCACACCAATTGATAGGACAGAGTGATGACTTCTAAGTTCCTTCCATGCAGAACTGGAACTCGGAACTAAAGTACATCCCTACTTTGAAGTTCAGTGCCATGATTAAGACTTTAGTCTGATACCCTTTGGGAGAGGGTCAGAATATTTCTCATAATGGGAAATGTACAGTGAACATATGTACATGGTAAGCACAACATTAGGGATCATTCTAATTATCCTTCCGCTGTCGCGGTCGCGCCCCTAAGATGGCGCCGGCTACATAGCCCGAGCAGCAGCACAGCCAGCCTGGAAAACATCCGTCCTGACCACACTTGACCTCGTGCTCGTCACGTGAACACCTCTGTGATTGGCTGTATACCTCCTGTTCACGTGAACACCTCTATGATTGGCTGTTATGCCCTATATAAGGCAAGGGAACTTCCCCGCAGAGGGAGGAGAAAGATCGACCAGGGAATAAACAAGAGCTTGTGCATTGACCTGAGTGTGTGTTGGTGTTGCATCATCTCTGCAGGCAGGGAGAGCGCGACATTCTTCCAAACATTTGATAACACTGCATTCAGTATGAAGAAATTTGACAGGACCATATAACTTTTATTGGCCTGTAAAATAGTATAGGAAGTGACAAAGCATTTTACATATGCATACACATTAAGATTTGTGTGCTGGTGAAATTATCTGTTTATGATAATTTCGTTGAACTATCATTGCTAGATCCGAGGGAATGTACATTATCAAGGTATTAAGTAAATATTGTCAAATTACTCTCCATAAAGAACATACTAACATAATACCATGTACAATGCATGACAGTTACTTCATTGCATTATCTCTGATATTGCACCTTCTGTGTGATTGTGTGTGTACGTAGGCAACAGCATGATCGGTTATTTTTCCTAAATACTCTGTTTTTTTCTGAAATAAATACTGGCATATATTTGGGACTAACTGTACTTATTCTTCTGTGAATTGGCAGTGTCTATTTTTCTGTTGTAATAGTGTGGTTAAGAACATACCCTTTTACTATGATGAAAGGCAAATGTTTCATTCCCAGCTCTGTATTGTAACAGATTGTGCGGCCTTGGGTATTTTACTTAAAACTTCTGTAAGCTGGGGGCACCTGGGTGGCTCAGTGGGTTAAGCCTCTGCCTTCGGCTCAGGTCATGATCCCAGGGTCCTGGGATCAAATCCCATATCGGGCTCTCTGCTTGGCAGGGAGCCTGCTTCCTCCTCTCTCTCTGCCTGCCTCTCTGCCTACTTGTGATATCTATCTGTCAAATGAATAAATAAAATCTTTAAAAAAAAAAAAAAACTTCTGTAAGCCTCTGATCATTGCCACTAAGAGACCCAAGAGGACAGATGTTCAGTCTTAATACATGATTCAGAGTCACCAAAGCAGGGAAAGAGAAAATGGCGAGTTGTATATTGGCTCTCAAAGCTTCCACCAGGAAGTACTATTCATCACTTCCATGCATATTATACAGATCACATCTAGTGGGATGGCTACACTTTCTTTCAAGGGGAAACATGCATATACAATCTTAACATGTGTCTGGATTTTTCTAAACAGCCCCACAAGTACCACAATCTGCTTCTGTAATGTTCAATGACACTATTAGGTTCAAAATCCACAGTTTCTGGGTGACATGCTATAGATGTGCTATATTCTCTCTTTCTCACTTTCTCTCTCTCAATGTAATTTTGATTTAGCATATCAGGTTTTGATGATACACACATATTCTCTTTACTCTGAAGATTTTATATAACTGAAAGGTGCCACAAAATGAGTTGAACCTTTCCTCTGAAATATATGAGCCCATTCAGAGTTTTAGATAATTGGTGTGAAGGCCTTGATTTAATCCTTCTATAAGATATACTCCCAATCAGCTTTTATAGCTCAAAAGCCTATGTATCTTACTACTTATTTTCTTACTTTCATGATTGTAGTTGGAAAGCAATTTCCTCTTCCATCCTGGCAACTGACTTTTCTTTCCGATCACATAAGATCTTTTATTTATTTATTTGAGAGAGAAAGAGAATGCATGCACACACAGCGGGGGGTCAGGGGGTGAGCACGGTGAGCTCCGGTGAGGGGTTGGGGAAAACATGAGCAAAAAGGAGGGGCAAGCAAAGAGGGATAAGGAGACTCCCCACTGAGCAAGGAGCCCACTGCTAGGCTCGGTCTTGAACCCAGGACCCTGAGATCATTACCAGAGCAGAAAGGAGAAGCTTAACCAACGAAGCCACCAGGTGCCCCTGAACATAGATCTTAATAATAAGGGAAACTAGGTACATGGTATAGGGGAACTCTCTGTGCTATCTTTGTAATTTTCCTAAAATCAAAATGTGTTTAAAATAATTTTTTTTTAAAAAGTACATATTTGGACTAGATAAAAATTACATTCTAGAGTTCAGAAATAAGAAATGAACCTTATTTTTCTGTTACTGATTTCAACTTATTTATAAGATCTTATTTCTGCTGATGTGAAGGAAAACATTAGCCTTTTAAATTAAGTTAGAGTCTTCTTAATTATAATTTAATTTCTTTCAGGTTACTTGAACCAATTCAAGTTTCTAATACCTCTCCTCTTCTTTTGCTTCTGTCTTTTGATTACTCTGGACATGGGGAAGTTACTTGCCACAATGATAGTGGAGTGTATACTCTGGTTAATGTAAGCATGTCTAGGATCTCTCCGGCTTTTACCAACAAGATACCCAGTACTAGGTTTATTAAGTTCTTAAGTCTCCTTTATTACTGTGATTTGGCCACCAAACTCTGTTCTAAAATTTTAGCTATATACCTTGCATCCAAATTAGTTTTATCTGATTAAATGCAGTCAAATTTCTTACGTTTTTATATTTGTATACTTTTATTTTCAACTCAAGTCTTTATAATTAAATTGCTTCTCCACATCCTCTCCAACACTTATTTTTTGTCTTTTTGGTAACAGCCATTTTAACAGGCTTGAGGTGTTATCTCATTGCAGTTTGATTTGCATTTCCCTGAAAATAATGAGTGATGTTGAACATCTTTTAATGTGCCTGTTGCCATCTGTATGTCATTTTCTTTGGAGAAATGTCTATGCAGATTCTCTGCCCATTGTTTTCATCAGAATTTTTGCTGTTCTTATGTACTTTGGATCTTAACCCCTTATTGGATATATGATTTATAAATATTTTCTCCCATTCAGTAGGTTGCCTTTTCATTTTGTTGATAGTTTTCTATGCTATGCAGAAGTTTTTAGTTGGTATAGTCCCATTTATTTTTGTTTTTGTTTTGTTTCAGGGGTCAGATCCAAAAATTTGACATCAAGATCCTTGTCAAGGAGCTTAATGCCTAGGTCTTCTTCTAGAAGTTTTATGATTTCAGGTCTTACATTCAAGTCTTCAATCTCTTTTGAGTTTATTTTTATGTATGATGTAAGACAGTGCAATTCATTCTTTTGCATGTGGCTGTCCAATTTTCCCAGCACTGTTTATTGAGGAGTCTGTCCTTTCCTCATTGTATATTCTTGATTCATTTGTCATAAATTAATTGACCATACATGTGTGAATTTATTTCTGGGCTGTCTATTCTGTTCCACTAATCTATATGCCTGTTTTTATGCCAATACCATATTGTTTTAATTACTAAATTTTTAAAATTCTAGCTTTGTATATAAAGTCAGAGAGCATGATGCCTCCAACTTTATTCTTTCAAATGATAATTGTAACTACTCAGGGCATTTTGTGGTTCCATAGAAATTATAAATTTATTTCTTCTAGTTATGTGAGAAATGCCATTGGGATTTTGATAAGGATTTCACTGACACCGTAGATCAGAATGGCTATTCTCAAAAAGACAAGAAATTAGAAGGGTTCGTTAAGATGTAAATAACATGGAACCTCTGTACACTGTGGGTAGGAATATTAATTGGTCTGGCCATTACAGAAAACAGTATGGTATTTCCTTAAAAAAAGAAAAAGAAGAAGAAAAAGAAAAACTACCATGTAATCCTGCTATTCAATTTGAGTGTTAACTGAAGAAAACAAAAACACTCTCTTGAAAATATATACAAACCCCTATATTCATTATGGCATTATTTATAATAGCCAAAATACAGAAATGACCAAGGTGTCCACCGATGGATAAATGGATGAAGAAAATGTACACACATATGTGCATGCACACACACAATGGAACACTATTTAGCTATAAAAAAGAAAAAGTGTAATTCATCACAACATGAATGGATCTTGAGGGTATTATGCTAAGTAAAATAAGTAGTGAATACACAAATCAAATTTATATGTCATATACCTGAAATTAATAAAATGCTATATACATACCAATTTTACCTTGGTAATTTTTTTTAAAAAGTGCCTCCCTTATAAATACCAGAGTCAAGTATGCTTTTTTATCTAGTTTGGCGAACACTGACTTATAATCAAACGGCTTAATCAATTATATTTAAATAATTATAATTAATTACATTTACAACTGCTGATACATAAGGTTTAGATCTTTAGCCTATTCTCTTTTTTTTACATTTTTTTGATTTATTCTTTTACATTATGTACATATATGTTATACATAATATATAGACACATAAATATACATACTTATCAACTCCATACTTAAAAATTTTATGTATAATATATATTCTTATCAATTCCATACTTACCTATTTTTATATATATTATAAATATTATATATATTATAAATATATATATTATATATTGCATACAAATACATATTATATATGTATTTCTATATGTACCATATACATGCTATATATATATATATATTACACTATATATACACACACACACACACATATATATACACACACACAGACAAATATACATACTTATCAATTCCAGTGTTTTGGAGTTTTTTTAGCCATATTTCCTTTTGGCATCATTGTCCTATAGCCTCATGGATTTCTTTTAGCAACTTCATGGCAGTGTTTGCTGAAGAATAATTCCTTCAGCTAGTGTTTCAGAATGTTTCTCCCAGCTAGTATGTGAAAATATTTCAATTTTGCCTTATTTGTGAAGGACATTTCATGAGATATCAAATCCTAGCCAGACTCTTTTGTCTTCTTCATTGCCTCAATAGTTTAATGAAAAATTAGTTCCCATTTGTATTGTTTTCCCCATATTATGTCCCTTTTTCCCTGGCTACTTAACATTCTTTTTTTTTTTAAAGATTTTATTTATTTATTTACAGACAGAGATCACAAGTAGGCAGAGAGAGAGGAGGGAAGCAGGATCCCCACTGAGCAGAGAGCCCGATATGGGGCTCGATCCCAGGACCCTGGGATCATGACCTGAGCTGAAGGCAGAGGCTTTAACCCACTGAGCCACCCAGGCGCCCCAACATTCTTGACATTTATTGTCAGTTTTCAATAGTTTGCTATGAAGATGTCTAAATATTGCTTTCTTAGGATTTATCATGATTGAGGATTACATCTTCCTGAATCCATGAGCTGATATTTTAGCTAAAATCAACAAATGTTCTATGCGCAGTGCTTGAATCTTCTTTCCATATTCTCTCCTTCCCTTCTGTGTGGGGCTTGAAGTACAAAGTTAGAATGCTTGATATTGTCCTACACTTCACTGAGCTTATGATTCTTTATTCATACTGATTTTTTCTTTTTGTATTTTGGTTTACATAATTTCTATTGCCTATTTATTTATTAAATTTTATTTTATTTTTGTGTGTGTGCTCCAAAATTCATTGTTTATGCACCTCGCCCAGTGCTCTCTGCAATATGTGCCCTCCTTAATACCCACCACCAGGCTCACCCATCCCTCCACCCTCTCCCCTCCAAAATCTTCAGTTTGTATCTCAGAGTCCACAGTCTCTTATGGTTTATCTCCCCCTCCAATTTTCCCCAACTCACTTCTCCTCCCCAACTCACTTATCCTCTCCATCTCCCAATGTCCTTCGTGCTATTCCTTATGCTCCACAAATAAGTGAAACCATATGATAACTGACTCTCTCTGCTTGACATATTTCACTCAGCATAATCTCTTCCAGTCCCGTCCATGTTGATACAAAAGTTGGGTATTCATCCTTTCTGATGGAGGCATAATACACCATTGTATATACGGACCATATCTTTATTCATTCATCTGTTGAAAGGCATCTTGGTTCTTTCCACACTTTGGCGACTGTATTCATTGCTGCTATGAACCTTGGGGGTATTTTTCAAAGAGCTGAAACAAACAATCCAAAAATTTCATGGAACCAGAAGAGACCCCGAATTGCTAAGGAAATGTTGAAAAAGAAAAACAAAACTGGGGGTATCACGTTGCCTGATTTCAAGCTTTACTACAAAGCCGTGATCACCAAGACAGCATGGTACTGGCACAAAAACAGACACATAGACCAGTGGAACAGAATAGAGAGCCCAGATACGGACCCTCAACACTAAGGTCAAATAATCTTGGACAAAGCAGGAAAAAACATACAGTGGAAAAAGATTATCTCTTTAATAAATGGTGCTGGGAAAACTGGACAGCTAAATGTATAGAAGAATGAAACTTGACCATTCTCTTACACCTTACACAAAGATAAACTCACAATGGGTAAAAGACCTCAACATGAGGAAGGAATCTATCAAAATCCTAGAGGAGAACATAGGCAGTAACCTCTTCAACATCGGCCACAGAAACTGCTATTTATTTATTTTTAAAGATTTTATTTATTTATTTATTTGAGAGAGAGACCATCAGCTGGGTTGGGGGTTTCTAAGGGACTGAGGGAAAGGGATAAGGAGACTCCCCACTGAGCAGGGAGCTTGTTGTACTTCTGGATCCCATACCCCAAGATCATGACCTGGACTCTATCTCAGTATCCTGGGATCATGACCTGAGCCAAAGACAGATGCTTAACTAAGCCACCTCGGCATCCCTCTTTTGTCTTTTTAAAGTCTGATTGTCCTTCCTTCCACATTGTCCCTTTAGTTTTAAGTGCCATGTAGCAAATGCTTTATTTCAGAATTTGTGTTTTTATTTCTAGAATTTCTTTTTCTTAAAGTTTTTACATTTCCTTGAAATTGACCAAATCTTTACCTGCTATACACAATTCCATAAAACCTTTCACAAATTCATCAGTTTTTGTAGAACGTTACCTACTAATCTCAACATCTAGGTTATCTATGGCTCTGCCTATATTAATAGTTTTATCTCTTCATCATTAATTACATTTTCCATTTGATTTCCATTTCTATTAATTTTATTATTGTGTACTGGCCATTATTGCTGGAAGAATGTTAAATTTGTCCAGGCAAGCAGTCATTTTACAAGTGGATCACCTGAGTTCACTAAATGCTTGTTTTTAGTCTTTGTTAGGGTAAATGTTTTGATATTTTCCTTCTATCTGGTGTTCAGATCTTACTTCTGAAATATGGTTAATATTACAAAATTATGGCCTATCTGACATTTTAATAGAAAGCCCAACTGAGCAGAATGCTAAACTTTTATCCCATGTGGTATGCAGTGGCTGAAATGTTCCTTCTTCCCCCCGCCCCCGCTCCCGCTTACAAGTGTTATTTTCTCTAAGGTTTCTTGGAGTCATAACTAGTAACTTATAATTTTGGTGCTTGGATTTTTAAACCAAGAGTAAGTTCTGTAGAATGGAAAATATGAAGTTTTTATGCTGAACAATGATACAAGAGAAATGGTAACACACGGTAGAAGAGAGTAAGTGGTGACACAAGACCTTGGTTTGAGGTAATAAATTGGAATACAGGAAAGAGAAAATCCTAATGTAAGTTTAAAGAGAACTAAGAATTTATATGTATATTAATACCCAGGACTTGGGCCCAAAAGCCATAAACTTATTAGGTATTCATAATAATAAAAATGCCTAGGTCATGTGTTTGAAGAAAATGTTGGGATTAATGAGCAGAAGAAAAGCCTTATATGGATTGTCATTGTATTAGGGAAGATTTTCCAAAAATTTCCCTTGCTCTCCCAGTACCCATTTAGTAAAGTGACTAAAAGCACGAAGTTGGATCCAAAAAGCACAGGATTAAGATAAAAAATAAGCAAGGTATTTAAACACTATGAAGAGGGGCCATGACAGGTGTTCACTGATATCTGTCACAAAAGCTGATAAACTCAACTCAAAATAGTATTTGAACAAGGTGTGCTGTAGGGATGCTCAGGAGGACAAAGGATGAGACTGGATAAGATTTTACTTCCTCAAAGGTAGAACAATATGTGACTGCCACTGCTATACCAGTACTTTAAAGTCTATGAAAACCATGAGAAATGGGTACAATCCTAAAACAATGACTGCCAATCTTAAAACAAAGAGAAATTAACTAGCTTTCCCAGAACTTCCAAATCATTGGAAATCATATCTCTAAAGTCAAGTGAATTTCAATTATGGAGAAATAAAATGAATTACCTAATGTTAGGTGAAACTTTGTGATTGACAAAATAATAAAACCAGAAAACATAAGAATAATATTATTAGACAATAAATCTGATTTGTTATGTATAAAACTAAGCATAAAAAAATAAAATAAAATAAAATAAAATAAAATAAGCATATTTAATGTCTGAAAAGTTTAACATTAAATAATTGGTTGGAAGCTAGGCTTTCTAAATTCATACATATATTTTCCACAAGAAGCTGAGATACCAATAAGTCAAAAATAATATTACTCTGGTTGAGGGACCAAAAGATTCAAGGCAACTATACTATTTTTCAGGAAAAGGGAAACAATTTTTAGACTTATTCATAAATCCATAGGGTTCAAATAAGAAGACATCCTCATAAAATGTCTATGTGCAGTTTTCCATTTTTCTTCTACACTCTCTTCCTATCAACTTTGCTAACAAATAAAATAGCAGCTGAAAGTAAACTGTAAACACACTAACCTCTTCTGTATGTATCTCTATTAGTTATTATTGACTATGTGTGATTAGCAGGACCATGGGTGTCAAATCTCATGTCTTACAACAATTCACTGTAAACGTTCTATTTATTTCTTCTGAATTATGCTAATATTCATTATAGTATCATTTGTTGAAATTCTGGAATGTTTCACTATCCCTCTTTCTTTTCCAGTTGATCTCCTCTAGATAAGTGTGGTCATGGGAATAAAAATTTTAAGAGAGACACTTAAAATGTGGCTGCTAGGTCAATGCTCTGACTAAAACTGTCTTCCTTGATTATAATCTAAGAACCAGATACAGAATATATTTCTAGCTTCAGGCTCCACAGCTTTATCTTAGAGGATTCGGAGTCTGGTTTTTACCATCACTGAAGATAGCTTCTGTTAGTTTCATGTTTCCTCCTTCAAAAAAGTTTTTCAAGTAAGTTTAGTGAGTCCTGCATAAGAGAAAAATATTCTTTATGCTAATGATGTCTCTCTGAATTCTGATAAATATAGACCTAAATTTAAGATTGATATGTCATTCTATGTTGGAATGAATATCCACTGTTAGATAAACAGCTCTGCTGACTATGTGTAATATAACTCTACTACAAAATCTATGGGATACCAAAATAATGCAATTTTAAAAATCATAATTGGAATATGCTAAATTATGTTCTCAATTCTGAGAACAATGATTGTCATATGAATAGATTTATGCAGTGCCATTTTCTGTTTCATTATAGTCTTTGTCATAAGAAGGATGTGGTAGAATTTTAATGTCTCATACATTCTGTCAATTACAGGATTCTACTATACAGCTTTGACCTTTTCAGTGTTCTGTGATTTGATTGGCTGTTCACTGCATTTTCCCCTTGCTTGCTGTCCCACTAACCTGTAGGGAAGATATAGAATGGGCAGCCAATTAAAGTGCAGAATATTGAAAAGGTCAAAACAGTACAATACGTTATCGGTACTCAGAATAGATCAGAAACTAACCAGATGTTGTAGTTTTTCTACAAGGACAAGGAGAACTATAATTGTAAGGCAAAAAAAGAGCAAAAAATAATCACTCCATATTTTAGCTGACAAATTATAAAAGCTGTATTTTTCTGAATAGCTCAGTTATTTTTGAAATTAAAAAGTGAAAGCCTATTTTAAAAGTGAGTAGAAAGTATAGATATAAAGTTCAATCAATTTCTTTGGAAAATGTAAAGTATTCATGCCTATATACCTGCATAGATATTTTCTGCAAAGAAAATATCACTATCTAGTACCACTGATCTTTTTCTTCTTCTTCTTTTTTTTTTTGTTTAATACTATGTAATTTTGATTTGTTCCAGTATTTCATTGGTTTTAACTATCATGGTTATCTAGTCTTTATTTAAGAAAGTATAAATAACACTAGAGAGCCCATAACATAATGAAAAAAATGAGTCACCATCCTTTTTCAGAAATTTTCCAGTGCCAGAATACTCATCTCATTCTACCTTTAAAAGGATATGTAATTACTTATAATTGTGGTAAAAACTATGACTGTTGGTTTGTTATATCATGGCAGCATTATATTCCATATCCAATTTTGTTACTTATCCCATGATTTCAATTATATTCATCCAGTTTCCCAAAGAAATAAACTGATTTTAAGTTGATAATTATGACCTAGACTTACATATCTCACATAAAAACAGCAAATACAAGCCAGAGATTTTACTTCCCCTTCCAAATTTTACTTTGCCTGTTTACTATCTTTATTCCAATTTTATGTGTCTTTTTAGTCAATTTGTTCAGACTGTTTAAGCAAACACTACTCACTAGAATTTTATATTACACAGAAATTCAATTATTCCAAAATGCTTTAGAGTAACCTAATAATACCTGGTGTTGAACAAGTTTGACTACAATTTGACAGCAATGACCTTATGCAGATATAAACTGAGTATCTGTTCCAGCCAGATAAGCATTCAGAGAGAAATGTTAATCACATAAACTTTTAGTTTCTTCTATTCTTTATTGTAGTTATCTTTTAAATTGCTTAGAACTCAAGTATTTACAATATATAAACATATCCTGCTATTTGATGAGTCTCTTCCTTAGTCTTATTCTCTACGTTTTGTTTATTTTTACTTCTTACACATTACCATATTTGCACCATGTCAGAAAATTATATTTAAGGATAAATATTTCATTGTCGACTATCAGAGACCTGCATGTTTCAATAAAAGTCAGGTTTACCTTCAGAGCGATGTGGGATAATCAAATTATTAACTTTAAAAACAGCAGAGTTTAGAATAAAATTCTCTGCGTGCATTTGTATTTCTAAGGACTACAGGTAATGATTCAGAGGGAGGATAGAATACTAATCAATCAATAAATGTATATTTTACTGTCACCTACAATAGTAAGACATTATCAGATGTAAAATACTATTTTTCAAGAGACAACACTGGAAAAATGGAGTGAATAGGGAAAATATTAAGTGAAGTACATTACAAATTGAATACTGGAATAATGATAGATGAAATGAAAGAAAAAAGTGGATTATGCACAATGAAAAGAAAGTAAAACATATAAAGGTGAGATATAGCAAGGCAAATAATTAAAGTGATAATAAAGGGTAGTAGGGAGTAGTTGGAAGGATGGCACAGAAAAAGCAATTCAGTGCCAGATTTGAGTACCAGAATAGAAAGTGTGGCACCCATTATATTTTAAGAAGGATCGAGGGCACGGTATAATTATTGATGTGTAGCATTTATTAGGAAGTTTAGTTTTGTGATCTAGGTATGAAGTAAACAGGATTTTACCTAGTCTGACAAATGTTAAGACTGGAGAGAGAGGTATTAATATGTAATAATGCAAAAAAAAAAAAGTTAGTGGATATTGACGTCAGAAAGAACACACAATTTGGGGGCACCTGAGTGGCTCACTTGGTTAAGCATCTGCCTTTAGCTCAGGTCATGATTGCAGGTTCCTGGGATCAAGTACCACATCAGGCTCCTTACTCAGTAGGGCGCATGATACTCCCTCTCCCTCTGCCTGCTGCTCACCCTGCTTGTGTGCTTGCTCTCGTTCTGTGTCTAACAAATAAATAAAATCTTAAAAAAAAAAAAGAATACACAATTTGAAGAAAAAGATTTAAACTGGAATCATAAGACTCGATGACTGTTAGCCATTTGAATGGGACTGGAGGAGATTATGCAAAGTGAAATAAATCAAGCCAAGAAAGTCAATTATCATATGGTTTTGCTTACTTAAGGAACATAAGGAATAGCATAGAGGACTTTAGGAGAAGTAAGGGAAAAATGAAGGGAGGGGCGGGAATCGGAGTGGGAGATGAACCATGAGACACTGTGGACTCTGAGAAACAAACGGAGGGTTTTAAAGGGGAGGGGTGTAAGGGGTGGGTTGGCCCGGTAATAGGTATTAAGGAGGGCATGTATTATGTGGAGTACTGGGTATTATATGTTAACAATGAATCTTGGAACACTACATCAAAAATTAATGATGTACTGTATGGTGACTAATATAACATAATAAAAAATAGTAATAAAAAATAAAGTAAAATAAAATAAAAAGACTGGATAACTAACAAAATGTGGCAGGAATCACATAATTTGGAATTGAAAGGTAAAGATAAAAGGACTTCGTTCAAAACTGATGTGTTAAGTGTTTAGCACTCTAGCATTTAGAACGCTTGGCAAAAGGTGGTTCATTCATTCATTCATAAATTAAGTGGCTGAGGCCCTTCTAGGTACTAAACAGTGCTACAGAGGTCATGGGAAAGGTCAGGGAAAACATCAGGGAAAGTGCCTCATAAATTCTATCCCCAGTTTCCTTAGAAAATTCCAGTTCCCATGAGCTTACCTTCTTCTAGTGAGGAAAACTTACATCAAACAACCACAGTGGGGTGGGGGTGGGATATAAATATATAATGTCAAGTAAAGACAGTATCAAGAAGAAAAATTAGAGCAAGGGGTAGAGTAGGGAGGAGGAATAATATTTTAGAATAGGTGATCAGGAAAAAAATTCTACAAAGCAATGCTATTGTACCAGACATGAGAAACAGATATTATAGAAGAAGAAAATCATAAAAATCTTTGATTTGTGACAACAAAATTTATATTAATTTTTACATACCAAAATGCAAGTATTAAGTTATTCCCAAGACCATTTTGTAGCATTATAAATTCCATAAATATTGCCTTACCAACTTTTTCCTTACAGGAATATATTTTTTGGTTTCTCCTAAAGTATTCAGGTACTTAATATTAGGTTGAAACTAGAAGTAAATGTTTGTCAATAATCTGGGACAGCCTAATTCTGGAACTTCCGGACTCCTGACAGGAATTTCTTATTTTCTTAAATTATACTTAAGCCTGATGTTAAAATTGCTATTAGGCAAAAAATAAACAAATCAAAAACTTAATCAGTGCTTTCATTGATAACAGGTTTAAATAATCCTCAAAAGTAGCATGAGTGTTTTTTTTGTTGTTTTTATTAAATATTTTATTCATTTGAGAGAGAGACAGAGAGACCATGACCAGGGGCAGGGGCCAAGGGGGAGAGAGAAACAGACTAGGCATTGACCTGGGAGCCCAACTCAGGGCTTGGTCCCAGGACCCCGAGATCATGACCTAAGCTGAAGGCAGATACCTAACCAAATAAGCTACCCAGGTGCCCCAAAAGTAGCATGAATGGTTTAAATATAGTAAAAAGCAAAATCAATTACAAGAAATAATACAGAATCCCCTTGCTTAAAAGTCTCTTTCTCTGCCTTCGTCTTTATCTTTCTCTCAACATCAGTCTCATTTCCGTCTATTTTTTTTTTTTTTTTTGGACAAGTGTAAAAAGTAAACTTTTGGAAAATGGACTATGGACACAACCAAAATAATAGTTTCTCATTTAGTGAACTCAGTTTTCCAAGTGATACGAACAGATAATTTTATCAGAGAGATTAATAATTTAACATAAAAGTTACATGTGACATAAAGAGGCACTTTACCTTTCTCTAACAGATCAGTGACTTCTCACTTACATATTTTGGTTAACAGCATTATAATGCACCCATTTTAAATCTTCTTACTAGGTACTGTGCCCGGTTTCCCTCTTTTCTCCTGTCCCAAGAAGAATGTATCTTTTTATAACTAAAAGAATTTTGAATAACATAAACTTCATTGGCTTCCCACTGCCTAATAGTTCTAACTCTTAGACATGTAATCAATACCTGTCATTATCAGGTCCTAATCTGTCCTATGTAATCATCCCAAGTTCTTTATATATTTCAAGTAAAATAGGTGGATTGCAAGTCCCCAAATGTTGTGATACTTCTCCTCTGTTTTTGTTTTAATATAAAATTATTGTCTTTTTTGTGTAAGTCAAATTCTTTTGCATCTTTCAAGATACATCTTGTCTTTCAGTAAATCTACCTTAATAACCCCAGAAAAGGTACTGCTCTCTCCTCTTTTAGAAAGCTTGGTACCATTTTATGGCATTCACCATGAAGGTGGTATAATGTGGTAGTAAAGAGCTTGGGATTGAGAATTAAAGAGTTTGGTCTCAAATCTTGGAAATCTTATTTACTAGCTCTATGACCTTAATTAAAATACTTAATAATTTGAAACCTTGGTTTATAAAACTGTTTTAAGAAACTGTTGCCAGATCTGTCCATTAGACAAATAACTGGAAATACAGATTTTTGGCAAAATGTTTCAGTGATTTTTTTTTTAAATGAGCTACTGAAAGAAAATGGTGAATTTTCTTTCTGTGAAATGGCTTTTGATAAACTGATTTTGTGTAAGTATATTAGTTTTATAGGACTATAATAACAAAATACCACAGACGGGTGTTTTAAACAACAGCAATGTATTTTCTTATAATTCTGGAGGCTAAAAGTCCAAGGTCAAGTATCAGCAGGTTTGGTATCTTCTGAGGTCTCTCTCTTTGGCTTGCAGGTAGTTACCTTCTCACTATGTCCTCACATGTTTTTCTTTGCATACACATACTTGATGTCTCTATCTTGTATGTTCAAATGTCCTCTTATAAGGACACCACTAATAATGGATTAAGTCCCACCCTGAGGTTCTCATTTTAACTTAACCACTTTTTTTTTTAGGATTTTATTTATTTATTTGACAGAGATCACAGGTAGGCAGAGAGGCAGGCAGAGAGAGAGGAAGGGAAGCAGGCTCCCTGCTGAACAGAGAGCCCAATGCGGGGCTCCATCCCAGGACCCTGGAATCACGACCTGAGCCGAAAGCAGAGGCTTTGACCCACTGAGCCACCCAGGTACCCCAACTTAACCACCTTTTAAAGGTCTACCTCTAAATAAGGTCACATTATCAAATATTGGGGTTGGGACTTCAGACATATGAATTTTAGGGCATACAATTCAACCAACAAACAGCTAGTTTAACTAGAGCAAGTTCAAGTGAATCCTTAAATATGGGACTATTAGATAATCAGTGATATGTATAATTATTAGTGTTAATAAGTAGAATCAATAACTTCTGCATTTAATGGGAGGTTTTCCAGGAGTACTCAACAAAGATATACACATATTCCTTTAGATTCAGCAATCTCCTGTTGGAGAGGAGACATCAAACATCATTATTTCATAGAGATTATCTGATTATGTCTCATCTTTGTACAAGATGTACTATGGTCTAAGTATAAAAGGCATTAGAGTTATATAAAACAAATTCAAGGAAAACTGTTTAAATTATAAATTCTTCTTTTTTTAAAAAAAAAGATTTTATTTATTTGACAGACAGAGATCACAAGTAGGCAGAGAGGCAGGCAGGGGTTGGGGGGGAAAGCAGGGTCCCTGCTGAGCAGAGAGCCCGATGTGGGGCTCGAACCCAGGACCCTGGGATCATGACCTGAGCCGAAGGCAGAGGCTTTAACCCACTGAGCCACCCAGGCGCCCCATAAATTATTCTTTTAATATTGACTCCATAAATGGTAAATAAAGAATTTGAATGATTTAGTACAAAATTTAGAAACAGAAAAATTAAGAAAAAAGGTATCCAGAATATATCTAATTGCTATAGAATGTATACTTGTATATATACACACATATATTGTTCTTTGGCATGTTAATAGGCTGTGTTCAAGAAACAAATGGAGAAAATATATTTTTGAAATTGGATAGGAAGATAAAATTATATAGACCTAAAACAACAAAGAACACAGTGGAACGGACGTCTTTGATAATAAGATTTTAAAGTCAGTTGGGAGTTAGGAAAGCAATGGGGTTATGTAGGTGGTGAAAGTAACAGAGGAAATTGTAGGCTAGATCTTCAAGACAGATTGGCTTTTGTATTGCAGGTGGGTTTCCTCAGTGGAAAGCTAGAAATATTCTAGAATCAAAGTTGAAAGTATAAATGTAGTTTCCACAGCTCCCTTTCTCACTCTCAACTACAGAGTATCTGACAGTCTAATGTGTACTCCAAAATGTAAAACTGGACCACTTTCATTAAAGAGGTGAGTACTTTAAGATGGTTCTTACTATGGCATTGGGGGAGCCTACCACATCGGTGTAAGGTAAATTCTGAGTTAACATAAGGAATAGAGAATTAAAAAGTAGTTATTGGAAATTAAAAAAAATATATTGCCAGAATGAGAAACTGAATACAAGGGACAGATGATAAAGTAAGAAATATCTTCCTAAATATGCAGCAAAATGGCAGGAAATATGAAAGTATAAGAGACACAGTAGATCCATCTTGGAGTTGCCAAAAAACTGATGCATTATGTGAGAACAAAAAAACCCCACAAGAGAGTAATTTTAAAAAAATAATAAAAATTCCCAGAGTTAAAGGAAATAATCAGTTTAATAGAGCCCACCTAGTCCCTATAGGAAAAAAAAAAAAAAAAGACACTGACACTCAATACATTTTTCTGAAATTTCAAAGTTCCAAGAAAAAAAATAGGCATTCCAAGAATTTCCAATGACTAGGAAAAAAAAAGTTCACCCACCAACAAATAAATATTAGATTAGCAATGCTAGAACATCAGAATGCATAAAGGTGAAGAAGCAATGCCTTCAAAATAAAAATATATATATATTTGGGGGCACCTGGGTGGCTCAGTGGGTTAAAGCCTTTGCCTTCAGCTCAGGATCAAGCCCTCCATCAGGCTCTCTGCTCAGCGCGAAGCCTGCTTCCCTTCCTCTCTCTCCACCTGCCTCTCTGTCTACTTGTGATCTCTGTCAAATAAATAAATAAAATCTTTAAAAAAAGTATATTTATACATATATATATAGAATTCTCTACCCACAATTAAAAGTGAGAGAAGAATGAAATATTTCAGATACATGGTACGTGATAGTATACTGAAGTATTAATTTATGTACTTATCTTCTCTATGCTTCCTAGGAAGTGATCTTTCCTGTAGTAAACCAGAAGCACTCACAAGGCCACAGGAAAAATTATAATGGCACTACAGAAATGCAAAAATGTGCAAATATGATATATATAGAATGGTATCTTAAGGTTGTTTTAATTAACATATTTTTTATTACTAGAGATTTGAATATATCTTCTTACACTTGCATCCGAGACCCTTACTTTTCTGTTAAGAATTTTTTGCTGTTAGTTTGTATTCTATTTTGATCTGTACAAACTCTAGTTACATTCTAGATATTAATCTTTGTTGTTTTTGAATATAAAAGTCCCCTTAATTGAAAAGATATTCCTCTATTTTTTCTTCTATTAAATTCAATACTACTGTTATACACTTTAGATATTTAACCCATGGATTTTGCCTTTGTGTGCACTGGATAGGTGTAAATATATATACATATATACACACACACACACACACACACAAAATATATGTATATAAATATGTATACAATATATGTGTATAAATATATATACACAAGTTTTTCCATTAATATCACATAATCAATCTTTTACGTGGTGTCACATTTACTTTTTAACATGTTCCTATATGAAATTTTAGTTTGTTTCTAAGCTTTTTTATGACCATGGTTTTGAACTATGCCTAATATCTGGTAAATTAAGTATTTCTGTACCAAACATAGGCTTTGCTATTGTTTTACACATTTCATTAGCAATTTATGTATCTATTTTCAAGGTTAATTTTAGAAACTGTTTGTCAAATTCCTTAGAGAAAACTAGCAGAAATTTATTAAATTCCATTGATTCATGGTTTAATGTGAAAACTCATAATGTTACATTATTTCTGTTGATAAATATTATATATTTTTATTATTTTGTGTGTGGTTTTAAAGTGTTTAATGTGTAGTACAAATTTGATGGGTGATATTCACCAGTTTATAGATCCATTAAATAAAATAAGATATGATTTCATATACTTTGTAAACGTAAGATATAAATTTTTCTACTGATGCATAAACAGATTAATGCAATTGGTAATTTCTGTCAAGATCCTACCAGCACAAAATATCCAGCTAATTAGAATAATATGCTTCACATTATATAGACCCATAAAACAACATGTTGACAGAATTAATGAGCAAAGAAAGATAGATTCAGGAATTTAATAAATTATTAAGTGCTTAATAACAGTTATTTTGTGAAACCATTCCAAACATATCCTAATTATTAGTGAAGAACCTGTTGTATAAAATACAAGCATTTTTTTTCCTACAGTGTAATTTTTAAAACAAATAATGTCTGATTTCAGCAAATCTATGTTAATGCTGTATTTGGCAACAAGGATTAAGGCATTTGTCTTTTGCCTTTTGTTAGAGTAACCTAATCATTGACTTTATTTTATAAAACAAATTGATGTAATGAGCAGCTCACTGGAATAAAATGTCATGATTATCTTAGAGATAATCACTTACCAAAAAAATTTTAAAATTACCAAAAAAAGGGTCTAGATGTTGCTTGCAGATTTTTTTAACAGTTATAATCCAGACATTTAAAACAACTACTCTTTCCACTATTGCATAAACTTCTAAAGGCACAATGGTATTACTCATTATAATGAGTTAAATGAACTATGACTTCATGATAATACAATTTAATTACAAAATATCTGGAAGAGCAATCTAAAACATATTTTGAACTCCCTCTGAGGGCACCTCTTGCTATAGGAGACAACTTGGAGTGAAAGAACATGGGACTGATGTTTTCATCTTCTGGAATGCTAACTACTTCAGATGGCTGCAACTCGTCTGTTTTTTTTAATCAGTGATCAATTTCTTTGAACACATATATTGTGCTAGACTGGCTCCTTAGAATCGTCTTTCCTTCTTTCTTTTCTCTCTTTCTTGTGACAATATATTTGCTCTATCGTGTTTTCTTTATGCTTCACTCATGTATAATATAGGCAGTAAAATGTAAACCATTATCTACCCTTTTATGATGCTTGACTTTCTTTCTACCTATCCTATACTTGTCTCCACATCTAAGCTGTAACTGAAAGTTGTACACTTAAGCCATTTTCTGTAACATACTTAAGAGTGTAAAACTAGGCTAAAATAGCCTTTGTGATGGAACCTGGCTTTACTTTCTTTTCTGAGACTTTATTGAATGTCCTGTTCAAAGGTTTGCTTTTTTGGGTTGGGGGGTTAATCCACATTCTGATTGAGTGATTCACTTTGGATGCAGCACATTCCCTGATTTTAACCGTCCCTCAGAAGAACATACTGCTTAAAATATAACCTATGAGAAATTATACTATTTACCAAGTATGCTTAGATATAGCTTTAAGAAAAACATGTACTGGCAACAGGCCTCTGGAGGAGAGGATGATAGACATCCTTGAGGCCAAGCAGCTGGGGATGCCCAGCTCACTCAGGGCGGAATGCCGCCTGCTTCAGTTTTCCGTTATCTCCCCTTCCCCAGAGCATTAGCAGTTAGTCAGACAATCCTTTCATTTGGGCTTGCTCACTGTGGGTCATGTACTACGTAACCAGACATATTTTGCCTTTCTTCTTAAATATCTATGAGATTCATGGTCAATGTATAATCTACTCTGGCTTCTTTGTTGGTTGTTACTCACTTTCTAATAAATAGAGGAGACTAAGGACTTGTTCGGGGCGACAGTCTTTTCTACTGTCACCACCTGTTCCCATTCTCTTGAAGCTGACTTGTTTGTGCCTCATTCTTCTCTCACACAACATCAGGAGGCAGCACCTGATTCTGTATGAGGCATTGTAGTCTTTATTTATTCTTCTTATTTTTTAATCAGAGTGAGCTATCACTATTTGTCTACTGTTCCTATCTTAGATATTTTTTTTTTTTAAGATTTATTTATCTGAGAAAGAGAGAGCACAGACAGAAGGGGCAGAGGAAGAGGGAGAGACTCCACATCTGAGCATAGATGACTGCATCTGAGCGTAGAGCCTGATGCAGGGCTCGGTCTCACAACCCTGAGATCACAACCTGAGCCAAAAGCAAGAGTTGGACCCTCAACTGACTGTACCACCTCAATACCCATCTCATGTATCTTTACCTTAAAGCTATATGGCTCCCATCAAAAGAAAATTAAAAATAACACCCCTTAGCACTCTATTTTCTAAATTTGGAGTTACTAGTGAGCATTTTCAATACATTGTCCACTCACATTGCATTTAGTTGTCATGTCTCCTTAGTCTCCTCCAACTATGACAGCTACTCAGTCATTCCTCATCTTTCATGACTTTGATACTTTAGAAAAGTACTGAACAGTTATTTTGCAAAAATTTTCCATATCTGTTTGTTTGGTGTTTTACATTAATAGAATGAGGTTATGCATTTTGGGGAAAACATCACAGAGGTGAATGGCTGTCACTACATATTATCAGGAGGTACATAGTATCATCATGATTTATTATTGGTAATGTTAATCTTGATCACTTGACTGAAGTGGTGTCTATCACATTTCTTCATGGTAAAATTTCTAATTTTTCCTTTTGTAATTATTAAACATTTTGGAACAGATACTTAGAAACTATGCAAATTTTCTGATCCTGCTTATACTTTCATCCACTAATTCTAACATTCACTGGTGAATACTGCCTGTGGCAATTAATACTTTTGTATTTTAATAATGATTTTCTAATTCCCTATTGCTTTTACATGATTAATTGGAATGCTTCTATAAAGAAATGTTCTTTCCTCTCATTTATTTATTATTTATTTGTAGCAATATGGACAAATGAATATTTCTTATGTTTTTGGGGGTTATAGTCCACTACTATCTCTATTTAATTTTTATTTGTGGCCAGTGGGAGGTCTTTCAGGTTGTCAATGACATCCTTCTGATAAATGCCCATCTTATTTCCCCGGTTTTCTTTTCTTTTAAGTATTCTAAAGTTCTAGAATGACTTCTCTGGAATAACACCTTTTCAAGTTTTAAGTAGTCAAATCTCTATTTCCTCTATAAAGATATCGATTTGCCCCTTCCCCCGTGGCTCAGTGGGTTAAAGCCTCTGCTCTCAGCCCAGGGGCCTGGTATCGACCCCCTGCCCCGCCCCCCCGCATCAGCAGGGAACCTGCTTCCTCCTCTCTCTCTCTGCCTTTACTTATGATCTCTGTCAAATAAATAAATAAATAATCTTTTAAAAAAATATACATTTGGTCAGATCCATCAAAATAGCAATGGAAGAAAGGAGTACTGGGGAAGAGACTGCCATTTCAAAAAGAAACTGTACCCATACAACCACAGAAAGAGAAGGAATCAAACCAAATCTGAGCTTGCATGGTGGCTATCATTAGCATATTTGCCATATCAATTATAGGTATTCTAAATTCCCTGTGTTCTACCCGTGTCTGGTTTTGATTTCAAAATCCAGCCATTTTGTATAGAAGAGGAGAAATTGAGATAAACAGTTTTTATGTTTGGAAATGGAAATGCTTTTCTAGGCAGTTAGTTGAGGGAGACGTTTAAGTCAATCTACTTAGGGACTGATCTGGGTTTAAATTTGGTTTTGTCATTTTTATAAATATCTTTTGTTTTAGGGTGGGATTTGGTTTCTCAGGGCAATGAGTGTTTGCTTCTGACTTTTGTATTGTGCCTCAAAAATAGTCTCTTTGATTGCTCTTGTTCTTTTCCTCTCACCCTCTCAGCAGGTTTCCACTGTTACTTGTTATTAAAAGCATGTTATCCTGGCAGTCAGTGGTTGAAGGGAGGGTACTTCTTCTAAGAGTGTCACCTTTTTGTTTCTCCTACCCCTTCCCCAACTGTAGTTTGGGGCCAAACATATTATCTCACAATTCTCTAGAAGTAAGTTTTAGTTTTTTCTCCCCTTCCCTCTATTCAGATGCAATGAAATCTTCACAAATGCACTAAGGAGAATCGGGCAGAACTTTTTGCACCTTCTATAAGATTTCTAGTCCTCTCCCATATACCTGCATCGCAATGCTTATTTCTTAACTTTCTTTTAGATCTTCCCTGTGAGTTCTCAATGGAGTCTATGAGAATAAACCCCCAAGATGATCTGGACTCCCACAGTTTATGAAACTCCTAAACATTTCATAATGTCCTACTAACTCACACTTGGTCTTGCAATTTGTCAATTATTTTTCTCTTTTCTTTTCTTTCTTTCTTTCTTCCTTTCTTTCTTTCTTTCTTCACTTAAGGGAGAGAGAACAAGCAGTGGGGAAGGGCAGAGGAAAAGAGAGAGAAGCAGACTCCCTGCTGAACAGGAAGCCCAATGCACAGCTTGATCCTAGGACCAGGAGATCATGACCTGAGCCTAAGGCAGACACTTAACTGACTGAGCCACCCAGGCACCTAATTGAACTTTTCTTACTGTTATCTAGTTGAGTATACCTCCAAAAGAAGCCCCTCTCACATCTTTGTATCTGCCAGTACCATCTCTATTTACATTTTTTGTCAGTTGATTGCTCTGCAACTTCAGAAATCCAATGGGTTTTTAAAAAAGTAAATTTTCATTGTGAGAATGGGACAAGGTTCCTACCATATCCTGGTGTCCCAAGCTGTCAGCTGGAAATGTAGAATTGTGTAATAGTAGGAACTATTAGGCTTGGTTGCCCTCCCTTATTTCTCATAATTCAGTTGGCTAAAGCTAATTAATACTCATAGTTACTAACAGGACACAGGTGATTTTTTTAATTTTATGTTGGAAAATGAGTAAGATAATGAAAAGAAGAACTCAAAATGTGATCTATATTATATACTTGAAGACTCTAAAATTCAGGAAATGAAATTTATATTGCTTGTTGCAACTGTTTGGTGCTCTTTCAAATGTAATATATGTCTAAAAATTAAATGCAAATTTTTAATAAAGATCTATTATGTTCTTTAAATACACTAAATAATGGTGACACCCACCCCAACATACACACACATATAAAGAAATACAGTGTCCTACTGAGAACTGGCTCTTATAATTCAATAGTGAACAACTTCAGTTCATATATTTCAACTACCATCTAGTTCATATACTGTCAAATATATAACTCAGAAACTCTGGGATACTGTTTTAATAGCTCTACAAAGCTTCCAGAATTTGCAGCTGTGGGAGAGTGATGTTAAACAAACTAGTATCTTGTAAAAGGAAAATGACTGTAAAGTGACAGTACAATGCATGTAGAGTTAGAAAAAGAAGGGATTATATCTTCAGAAAGCCTATTTTTAGGATCTGCCAAAACACTTTTCTTCTCCCAGCAAGTAAAAGAACTGTATTTACATAACTTATATACATATTTTTAATTTATTTGTCAGAAAAAGAGAGAGAGCACAAGCAAGGGGAGTGGCAGGTAGAGAGAGAAGCAGGCTCCTGGCTGAGGAGGGAACCTATGTGGGACTGGATCCCAGTATCCTGGGATCATGACCCAAGTCAAAGGCAGACCCTTAACCTCCAACTAAACCACCCAGGTGCCCTACATAACTTACGTTTTGAAAAGAAATTTAGCACTTTCTTCCCCCTTATTTGTTATTGATCATGAAGAGCTCTCTCCCGCCTAAGAATGTCACTCAAAAAAAAAAAAAAAAAAAAAAAACCTACTGTGTATACAAATACTACTGGGACCTCACTGATACTGTACTTTGTTTCTTTCACATTGGGTAATTCAATCTTCGAAGACAGCAATTTTTTCAAGTTTTTAAAACATAAAATTACTTTTGTGTATTGAAAATTCTATTTTGAAAATGTGAAAACAGGTCCAGAGGTTAAAGGATAGTTATGATATGAACATTTGCTTTTCTAATATGTTAGAAAGATATAATAAATAAGGTGACTATGGAAATTCCTAGATTCAGAGAAAGTAGTTGCCATTAAAAAGTATTCTTTTTAGATTTAGTATTTAGTTTTACAAAATTTAGTATTTGTTTTACATAAAAATAAAATTGTATTTTAATCATCTGAATTGAGTTCCTCTATAACAGTTTATCCATCTCTCTCTCTATATATATATATAATCTATACTATATTAAATTTATATCTAGATGTGTATTTTATTTCTATTTTCTATTTCTATGACTTTAATTTCAAGTGCTCAAATTTTAAAAAAGTTATCATTCCTGCCTTTAAACATTAGTAATTTTTTTTTGGTGTTGTTTTCTATTCATGAGGACCAATAGTATTATTTGTTCTTTGGGTCTTAACCAATGAATTTTCACTTAACCAGTGAATTTTGCTTATTAATTTATTGATATACCTAAAAAACTTTTAATTCTCAAAAAGAAGTACCTATAAATTAAAACCAATATTATAAATATGAACAGTATAGAAAATCCTAAAAAATATAATTCTGTTTTGAGAAAACAAAAATTTCTGCTCTAACGTTGCCAACTAAATTATATTTGGTTTAGCAAATACTGATATATTTTTATTCACTGAGCGCATATTAAAATGGCTATGGATAGTAGTCTCCATTAAGTTAAAAAAAAATGGGGGTAGGATATCCTAAGAGGAAATGAATAGTTTCTAAAAGGTTTCTTTATGCTAGGTAGATTTTTTTCTATTATATGACTATCAAACTTCTTTAAAAAAAATCTAAGTTCAGTGTCCAGATTGTCTCAAAAAGATGATGCTGACATATGGAAAGATACAGCATGTAAAAATATTGTTGAAGGTATATCCTGACCTTTTTCTAAAGTATGCACTGCCATTGTACTTCTAACATCATACCTTACATCATAACTGAGGATTTGTTGATGTAGATATAATTTTGTGTAATTAAAATAAAACCTTGTTGAAAGAAATGATGATCTCCATTATCTTTATTTATCTAATGTTCTAGAAGAGGTTAAAATACTGACTATTTGGATAACTCTACATATCTCTTCATAACTACACATATTTGATATTCTTAAGCATCTTAGTTCCCCATGTGTCTCATATTTTCTTTTATCTTTTTTTTTTCTTTCTTCAAAATTCTAGTATAATTTCTCAGGTCTTCCCTACTGAACTAATGATTTTTTCTCTAATATTAATATGCTATTTAGTGCTTCCATTATAATCTCTCATTTTGCAGTCATCTAAATGCAGGATAGTATGCTGTAATTTCACTTTACCTCTTTTTCTTTTTGTTCTAGCTTCACAGATATTGTGCTCTCATTTTCTTTTGTAGAGTTTAAACCAAATACTGATCTATCTTCAGTTAAGCCATATCTTCATCATGTCTAGCTGAGAGTGATCTCATGTTCAATAATGTAGTCCTTACACTTAGGAAGAGAAGCCCCTATCCTGGACCCCAAACTTTGCAAGTCCATACTTTCATGCTCCAGGTATTTGGGAATCCAACATTCCCTGCTGAATCTGGGACTTACCTGGGTAGACAGAAATGCCTATAGAAGAGCAGGATAGAGTCAGGAGTGGGAAAAGAAGGAATAGAGGCACTTCTTATGTCTGCTGTAGAATCAGCAGTCCAAGAATTTCAAATTATAATTTGGATTTACAGATCTTTATGGAATTTTTTTCAAAATAGGAGATAAAATATGTATTTTATTAGCTTGGATTATGACTTCTAATGGTTTTTTTGTTTTGTTTTGTTTTATGGTTTATGAATCTGATTTGTGTTCTTGCCTTAGGTACACCATGAAATTCAGACATGTAGATATCCCGGATAATCTAGGCAACTAAAGAAAAAAAGGTAAATTCCTTGAAAGTGTACAGAAGCTGGAATCCTCAGGGCATTATCTCTTACGGGACATGCCTCATAGTACAAGGGCTTCCTCATGGATGGATAATAAATACAACACTCCTCATGGGGCACCTGGGTGGCTCAGTTGGTTAAGTGTCTGCCTTTGGCTCAGGTTATGATTCTGGATGGAACCCCCTGTGGGGGGGGGGCTCTCTGCTCAGCAGGGAGTCTGCTTCTCCCTCTGTTCCCCACCCTGCTCATGCTCTCTCTCACAAATAAATAAATAAAATCTTAAATACATACATACATACATACGTACACTACTCAGGAGCAGCAAGCTAGTCTCTTGGAAGAATATATAGAACTTCCCAACCTGTACTCTGAAGTGATACTCTGAAAAATTTCTTCATGCCTCTTTTTTCTATAATATTACTTTGGGATTCAAATTCCTTCTTCAGTCAGTATCTTCTCACATATAAGAGGGGCTATTTTAGACTTAAGTCTTCCCTACTTTTAGTCCTGCTGTACACTTGATCTTGCTCTTTTTACCCTTAACCTTTGATGATGAGAAAAAGCTTAACAGTTGTTGAATATAGGTTTCATTTTGAGAAAAAAAAATCCACTTTGATTAAAATTTGGGATAGGAAAAAATGTCCAAAAAAATGGTAGCATGAAATGCTTTTAGCTCTAAAACTGCTTTTAAAAAAGTATTGTTCTTTGTAGCATACAACTAAGATAGACAAGGGAGAGCGCCTGGGTGGCTCAGTGGGTTGAGCCACTGCCTTCGACTCGGGTCGTGATCTCAGGGTCCTGGGATCGAGGACCCAGCAGGGGTCCTCTCTGCTCAGCAGGGAGCCTGCTTCTATCTCTCTCTCTCTGCCTGCCTCTCCATCTACTTGTGATCTCTGTCAAAAAAATAAATAAAATCTTAAAAAAAAAAAAAAAGATAGACAAGGGATATTTACACTCAAGTGAGCTAAGTAAAGATTCCCTGTTAAGTGAGGAGTCTGGCTGGGGTAAAAGCGCTCAGTAAGATTAAATGCAGTGACTGTACTCTTCTTTATTCTAAGTTGCAGATTCTCATCCTATGCTCTCTCATTTTCAATATAAAGATAATACTCTGAAACGTCAAATTGTTTCACCCCTAAATTTCAAATATAAAGATAATACTCTGAAACATCAAATTGTTTCACCCCTATAACTGATAGGTTGAGTAGGATGTTAATAACTAAATTTGTGAGCATTATCTCTACACACTCAATAATACTTGGGGGGGCGGTTTAGGGAGTAAGAACAGTTAAGATTTCTTCCATCTCAAAACCTGCTTAGAATAAGCTATTATTAACATTGTGACAATCTTCTGCACACACAATGCATATATACATACACTTTCTTCTCCACTACATTCCTGGAAAGACATAACATAAATTAAAAAAAAAACCCACAAATTTTTATGTCAATAAATTATCCTGCAACCAATGCAATGCACATTTCGGTGATGGAATATACCTAAATAATCATCAAACCATGATATCATATGCAACAGGGCACATGTGAATTTAGGCTCACTCACTCATCCTATTAGTCATGTATAAATATAAAGTCCTATTAAGCCAGTGACATATCAGAAGACAGAATGAAAAAAAAAATGTGGAGTCTATGGAGAAAGAACTCACTTTAAATAAAAAGAATATGGGGCACCTGGCTGGGTCTAAAAAGAATGATTGAACATCACATATGAGTAATTCTGAGCAAAATATTGAACCTATAACTTAGATTATCCTCTCCTCCTATGAACAGGCAACTCTGCTCAAGTCTAGGTAGAAATATGTCTGTTCATGTACTATCTTATGAAGCACTGAAACACAGGGAGACCAAGAGAAGATGTTCCATGTATACTTGTTTATACATATTAATATTATTTCTTTTGACCACACAATTTTAGAATACTGTTTTGTGCTTGGCAAAGTCCAAGTTGATGAGCCCTGGTGATGGAGCAATAAATACTTTCACACCTATAAGCTAAAAGAAATGCTGCGAACTCACTTTCTCAGCTTCCTTTGCACCTGATGCCCAGGCACATGACCCCAGGCTCAGTTAATCAGACACCTGACATCAGACTAACATGCTGACATGTGATGATGGATGGAAATATCTATCTCTGGTTGTCTCTCTCTGTAGCCACAATGGCTGCAAAATTTGGTTCCTTTTATATAAATAGAAGCAATGGAAACCTCTAACATCTAGTTCTATTTAGCAGCAGATGCAGTATTTTTTTAAAGATTAATTTTTAATGTTGCTTTGGAATTTTTTGGAAAGGTAGCCTTGAGCCCTTTACTTCAAGCCTCTCAAAAAATCTGTGAATTGTCCCCATATCCTTTTTTAAAAATTGACATATAATGTATTATTTGCCCCATGAGTACAGGTCTGTGAATCCTCAGGCTTATACTTTCACAACACTCACCATAGCACATACCCTCCCCATAAGTTCCTTTTCTGGTTAATCACCCAGTTAGCCCTCACTAATGTCAAATATGAACCCTAACTTCTACAAGACTGTAAAACCAAGGTGAAATTTAAGGATTGCTCTTTTTTGTTTTTTATCAAACAGGAGTAAGTGTTGCCTGGTATAAGCACATTACAATTTACTCTGAAACAAGAAAAGCCAGAGATAGCACATGGGTTCACATTGGTCCTAAAAGCAGTGACCACAAGCTATGTATGATAACTTGGCACAGTAGTGCCTGCAGTTTCAGCTGGTACATTCGGTAGCAGTGGCAGCTTCGGTGAATGCCTTTTGAGCTAAGTTGTTTCAGCTGAAATCTGGCGTAAAACTGACAGACATTATCAGTGGCTTTGAAGGCAAAGGGAGATGGTGGCCTTGTTTTGACAGGCACTAGTGGCACTGAAGGTAACTTTCTGTGACTACCCAAACACCCACAGCTAGGCAGAAAAAGAAACTGCCAGGCAGATGGCAGTTAAGAGAACCTGCTCACAAGTCCTGGTTAGACAGTTCCTGGTAAATCCCTGAAATATTTGGGGATGAGGGATAGTGGTTCTTCAAAGAGAGAAAGTGTTCTGGTTTCTCCACTAGGGACTAGAACTACAAAAATATGCTTTATTACTAAAAACAATCTAAATCGTTAAAATCCCTGAATTTTCTACGTAGAAAGGGACATGAGAATATATTTGGGTGGAAAATAAATGTCATTAAAGGTACTGGGGTGTCTTCCAACAACAATAAAAAATGGCTTCCAACCAAAATTTTATAGCACTAAAGGGACATTCATTTTCTTTATAATTATTCATAACGAACTTTGATGCTTTGTGCTGTAGTGCATATAAGCAAATACATGAAGAGTGGTATATAAGAGATGACAGGAGAAAAGAGGAAGTGAGTACTCTAAGAAACATTTAGAAGAGTAACATATAGAAGAGTACATGATGAAAAATAAAGTACATGATGGAAATGAAAATGGTAAGAAAGAGTCCTAAAACCAAAGAAGAGAAAATAAACCTTCAAAAGGCTTGATTGGTTTTGTTGTTAAAGGGATCTTTGAATGTTTAAAAATTCCTATTTGTATGAACTACAGAATATATTAATCTACTGAGGATTTTGTATAAAGGCCTATTGCAGATTTTTTATTGCCCTATTTTGTAGACTGACTCTCATCAGACTTGCTTCTCATATGAATATTTATCCTGTCTCTGCTTGCTGTTTATTGGATCAAATAATTGGCATTTTTATGGCAAATGCAAGTGCTAGAGCTTGACTGGAGCTGTTCCTTCAGCATTCAGGCACTGAATTTGTGCAGAAGCCTTTCCCATTTCAGATTCTAACTCAAATCACAAATCAAAGTTATGAATACAAGGGATTATGAATAGATCAGCTCTGTATAGATTCATCACAAACTAAATTAACCCACAGACTAGAATGGAAAACTAAGGACATCTTTCAATTAGAACCAATTGGCTGTTGAAATAAAATTTTGGCAGCTAAAGAATACAAAGCAGATTGCAGAAAATAAGCCCCATGAGGGCTTTATTTGATATAAACATGAGTTTTTCATGTCATTCTTAGTATGTAGCTATGGTAATTTCAATTACTTTTTAGCACTTTAAAGTGCTTGCATTTTTCCAAAAATTTTCTATTTAAAAACCATTATCTTCTTAAGACTTACTTTGTTATAATCTATTTTAGTTTTCTACAAATTTGGAATGATGTTTTATTTTATGGAATATGCCTCAAAGTGTGTTCTAAGACAAAAGTTATCTCTATCTTTTAGTGTATATTATATAATATTGAAAACTTGGAAAATCTTTTCTTAAAAATTTTTTTAACATACACGAATTTAGTTTTAGCATTTTTTTTCAAATGTCAACTTATCAAAATTTCTCTCAAACTGTACCTACTGACTAGTGATGCATTACACTTGTAATTGCTGAGTTCTTGTGTACACTTATAGGTGGAATGGGGGGGAGTAATAAAAGAAAAATATATTTAGTAGTAAAGGAACGTCTCATTTTTAATGAATTGAGTTCTTCTGTTGGAATAAAGAAATGTTTCCAGGGAGGAGTCAAGATGGCGGAGAAGTAGCAGGCTGAGACTACTTCAGCTAGCAGGAGATCAGCTAGATAGCTTATCTAAAGATTGCAAACACCTGCAAATCCATCGGCAGATTGAAGAGAAGAAGAACAGCAATTCTAGAAAGAGAAAAACAACCACTTTCTGAAAGGTAGGACTGGCGGAGAAGTGAATCCAAAGCAATGGGAAGATAGACCCTGGGGGGAGGGACCGGCTCCCTGCAAGCGGCGGAGCAAGAGAGCACAAAATCAGGACTTTTAAAAGTCTGTTCCGCTGAGGGACAAGGCTCCAGAGGCTAAACCGGGCCAAGCCCACGCGGGGTCAGCGTGGCCTCAGGTCCCGCAGGGTCACAGAAGGATCGGGGGTATCTGAGTGTCGCAGAGCTTGCAGGTATTGGAACGGGAAAGCCAGCTACAGAGACAGAGCCGACAGTAAGCTCACAGCTCAGTGTTACCTTGAACTGGCCACAGGCTCCGTGAGCTCGGAGCGCAGCCGGAGGTCAGGCAGACGGGAGTAACTGGGCGCTGTTCTCTGAGGGTGCACTGAGGACTGGGGCCCGGAGCTCTCGGCTCCTCCGGGCCGGAGACCAGGAGGCCGCCATTTGTATTCCCGTCCTCCGGAACTCTACGGAAAGCACTCAGGGAACAAAAGCTCCTGAAAGCAAACCGGAGCCAATTACTCAGCCCGGCCCCTGGTAAGGGCGGTGCAATTCCTCCTGGGGCAAAGACACTTGAGAATCACTACAACAGGCCCCTCCCCCAGAAGATCAACAAGAAATCCAGCCAAGATCAAGTTCACCGACAAAGGAGTGCAGTTTCAATACCAAGGAGAGCAGCAGAATTCCAGAGTAGGAGAAAGCAAAGCACAGAACTCATGGCTTTCTCCCTGTGATTTTTTAGTCTTGCAGTTAATTTATTTTTTTTTTTCATTTTTTTTCTCTTATTCTGCTAATTTTTTTTTAACTTTTACCCTTTCTTTTTTAACGTTTTTTAACTAGTTTATCTAATATATATATATATATATATATATATATATACATTTTCTTTTTTATACTTTTCTTTATTCATTTTCTGTTTTATAATTCTTTTTTTTTTCTTTTTCTTTCTTTCTTTTTGAAACTCTTTTTAAAGAGTTTTCTCCCCCCTCACGATTTGGGATCTCTTCTGATTTGGTTAAAGCATATTTTCCTGGGGTTGTTACCACCCTTTTAGTATTTTACTTGCTCCTTCATATACTCTCAGCTGGACAAATGACAAGGCAGAAAAATTAACCACAAAAAAAGAACAAGAGGCAGTACCAAAGGCTAGGGACCTAATCAATACAGACATTGGTAATATGTCAGATCTAGAGTTCAGAATGGCAATTCTCAAGGTTCTAGCCGGGCTCGAAAAAGGCATGGAAGATATTAGAGAAACCCTCTCGGGAGATATAAAAGCCCTTTCTGGAGAAATACAAGAACTAAAATCTAACCAAGTTGAAATCAAAAAAGCTATTAATGAGGTACAATAAAAAATGGAGGCTCTCACTGCTGGGATAAATGAGGCAGAAGAAAGAATTAGTGATATAGAAGACCAAATGACAGAGAATAATGAAGCTGAGCAAATGAGGGACAAATAGCTACTGGACCACGAGGGGAGAATTTGAGAGATAAGTGACACCATAAGACGAAACAACATTAGAATAATTGGGATTCCAGAAGAAGAAGAGAGAGGGGAGCCGAAGGTATACTGGAGAGAATTATTGGGGAGAATTTCCCCAATATGGCAAAGGGAACGAGCATCAAAATTCAGGAGGTTCAGAGAACGCCCCTCAAAATCAATAAGAATAGGCCCACACCCCGTCACCTAATAGTAAAATTTACAAGTCTCAATGACAAAGAGAAAATCCTGAAAGCAGCCCTAGAAAAGAAGTCTATAACATACAATGGTAAAAATATTAGATTGGCAGCTGACTTATCCAAAGAGACCTGGCAGGCCAGAAAGAGCTGGCATGATACATTCAGAGCACTAAACGAGAAAAACATGCAGCCAAGAATACTATATCCAGCTAGGCTATCATTGAAAATAGAAGGAGAGATTAAAAGCTTCCAGGACAAACAAAAACTGAAAGAATTTGCAAGCACCAAACCAGCTCTACAGGAAATATTGAAAGAGGTCCTCTAAGCAAAGAGAGAGCCTACAAGTGGTAGATCAGAAAGGAACAGAGACCATATACAGTAACAGTCACCTTACAGGCAATACAATGGCACTAAATTCATATCTCTCAATAGTTACCCTGAATGTTAATGGGCTAAATGCCCCAATCAAAAGAAACAGGGTATCAGAATGGAAAGAGAAACAAAACCCATCTATATGTTGCCTACAAGAAACTCATTTTAAGCCCAAAGACACCTCCATATTTAGAGTGAGGGGGTGGAAAAGAATTTACCATGCTAATGAGCATCAAAAGAAAGCAGGAGTGGCAATCCTTATATCAGATCAATTAGATTTTAAGCCAAAGACTATAATAAGAGATGAGGAAGGACACTATATCATACTCATAGGGTCTGTCCAACAAGAAGATCTAACAGTTTTAAATATCTATGCCCCAACGTGGGAGCAGCCAACTATATAAACCAATTAATAACAAAATCAAAGAAACACATCAACAATAATACAATAATACTAGGGGACTTTAACACTCCCCTCACTGAAATGGACAGATCATCCAAGCAAAAGATCGACAAGGAAATAAAGGCTTTAAATGACACACTGGACCAGATGGACATCACAGATATATTCAGAACATTTCATTCCAAAGCAACAGAATACACATTCTTCTCTAGTGCACATGGAACATTCTCCAGAATAGATCACATCCTCGGTCCTAAATCAGGACTCAACCGGTATCAAAAGATTGGCATCATTCCCTGCATATTTTCAGACCACAATGCTCTGAAGCTAGAACTCAACCACAAGAGGAAGTTTGGAAAGAACCCAAATACATGGAGACTAAACAGCATCCTTCTAAAGAATGAATGGGTCAACAGGAAATTAAAGAAGAATGGAAAAAATTCATGGAAACAAATGATAATGAAAATATAACGGTTCAAAATCTGTGGGACACAACAAAGGCAGTCCTGAGAGGAAAAGATATAGCGGTACAAGCCTTTCTCAAGAAACAAGAAAGGTCTCAGGTACACAACCTAACCCTACACCTAAAGGAGCTGGATAAAGAACAAGAAAGAAACCCTAAGCCTAGCAGGAGAAGAGAAATCATAAAGATCAGAGCAGAAATCAATGAAACAGAAACCAAAAAAACAATTGAGCAAATCAATGAAACTAGGAGCTGGTTCTTTGAAAGAATTAATAAAATTGATAAATTCCTGGCCAGACTTATCACAAAGAAAAGAGAAAGGACCCAAATAAATCAAATCATGAATGAAAGAGGAGAGATCACAACTAACACCAAAGAAATACAAACTATTATAAGAACATACTATGAGTAACTCTACGCCAACAAATTTGACAATCTGGAAGAAATGGATGCATTCCTAGAAACATATAAACTACCACAACTGAACCAGGAAGAAGAAGAAAGCCTGAACAGACCCATAACCAGTAAGGAGATTGAAACAGTCATTAAAAATCTCCAAACAAACAAAGCCCAGGGCCAGACGGCTTCCCGGGGGAATTCTACCAAACATTTAAAGAAGAAATAATTCTTATTCTCCTGAAACTGTTCCAAAAAATAGAAATGGAAGGAAAACTTCCAAACTCATTTTATGAGGCCAGCATCACCTTGATCCCAAAACCAGACAAGGATCCCATCAAAAAAGAGAGCTATAGACCAATATCCTTGATGAACACAGATGCGAAAACTCTCACCAAAATACTAGCCAATAGGATTCAACAGTACATTAAAAGGATTATTCACCACGACCAAGTGGGATTTATTCCAGGGCTGAAAGTTTGGTTCAACATCCGCAAATCAGTCAATGTGATACAACACATCAATAAAAGAAAGAATAAGAACCATATGATACTCTCAATAGATGCTGAAAAAGCATTTGACAAAGTACAGCATCCCTTCCTGATCAAAATTCTTCAAAGTGTAGGGATAGAGGGCACATACCTCAATATCATCAATGCCATCTATGAAAAACCCACCGCAAATATCATTCTTAATGGAGAAAAATGGAAAGCTTTTCCGCTAAGGTCAGGAACACGGCAGGAATGTCCATTATCACCACTGCTATTCAACATAGTACTAGAAGTCCTAGCCTCAGGACAACAAAAGGAAATTAAAAGCATCCAAATCGGCAAAGAAGAAGCCAAACTACCACTCTTCGCAGATGATATGATACTATATGTGGAAAACCCAAAAGACTCCACTCCAAAACTGCTAGAACTTGTACAGGAATTCAGTAAAGTGTCAGGATATAAAATCAATGCACAGAAATCAGTCGCATTTCTCTACACCAACAACAAGACAGAAGAAAGTGGAATTAAGGAGTCAATCCCATTTACAATTGCACCCCAAACCACAAGATACCTAGGAATAAACCTAACCAAAGAGGCTAAGAATCTCTACTCAGAAAACTATAAAGTACTCATGAAGGAAACTGAGGAAGACACAAAGAAATGGAAAAATGTTCTATGCTCCAAGATTGGAAGAATAAATATTGTGAAAATGTCTATGCTACGTAAAGCAATCTACACATTTAATGCAATTCCTATCAAAGTACCATCCATCTGTTTCAAAGAAATGGAACAAATAATCCTAAAATTTATATGGAACCAGAAAAGACCTTGATTAGCCAAAGGGATATTGAAAAAGAAAGCCAACGTTGGTGGTATCACAATTCTGGACTTCAAGCTCTATTACAAAGCTGTCATCATCAAGACAGCATGGTACTGGCACAAAAACAGACACATAGATCAATGGAACAGAATAGAGAGCCCAGAAATAGACCCTCAACTCTATGGTCAACTAATCTTCGACAAAGCAGGAAAGAATGTCCAATGGAAAAAAGACAGCCTCTTCAATAAATGGTGTTGGGAAAACTGGACAGCCACATGCAGAAAAATGAAATTGGACCATTTCCTTATACCACACACAAAAATAGACTCAAAATGGATGAAGGACCTCAATGTGAGAAAGGAATCCATCAAAATCCTTGAGGAGAACACAGGCAGCAACCTCTTCGACCTCAGCCGCAGCAACATCTTCCTAGGAACATCGCCAAAGGCAAGGGAAGCAAGGACAAAAATGAACTATTGGGATTTCATCAAGATCAAAAGCTTCTGCACAGCAAAGGAAACAGTTAACAAAATCAAAAGACAACTGACAGAATGGGAGAAGATATTTGCAAACGACGTATCAGATAAAGGACTAGTGTCCAAAATCTATAAAGAACTTTGCAAACTCAACACCCAAAGAACAAATAATCCAATCAAGAAATGGGCAGAGGACATGAACAGACATTTCTGCAAAGAAGACATCCAGATGGCCAACAGACACGTGAAAAAGTGCTCCATATCACTTGGCATCATGGAATTACAAATCAAAACCACAATGAGATACCACCTCACACCAGTCAGAATGGCTAAAATCAACAAATCAGGAAATGACAGATGCTGGCGAGGATGCGGAGAAAGGGGAACACTCCTACACTGTTGGTGGGAATGCAAGCTGGTGCAACCACTCTGGAAAACAGCATGGAGGTTCCTCAAAATGTTGAAAATAGAACTGCCCTATGACCCAGCAATTGCACTACTGGGTATTTACCCTAAAGATACAAACGTAGTGATCCAAAGGGGCACGTGCACCCGAATGTTTATAGCAGCAATGTCCACAATAGCCAAACTATGGAAAGAACCTAGATGTCCATCAACAGATGAATGGATCAAGAAGATGTGGTATATATACACAATGGAATACTATGCAGCCATCAAAAGAAATGAAATCTTGCCATTTGCGACAACGTGGATCGAACTAGAGCGTATGATGCTTAGCGAATTAAGTCAAGCGGAGAAAGACAACTATCATATGATCTCCCTGATATGAGGAAGTGGTGATGCAACATGGGGGCTTAAGTGGGTAGGAGAAGAATAAATGAAACAAGATGCGATTGGGAGGGAGCCAAACCATAAGTGACTCTTAACCTCACAAAACAAACTGAGGGTTGCTGGGGGGAGGGGGGTTGGGAGAAGGGGGATGGGGTTATGGACATTGGGGAAGTTATGTGCTTTGGAGAGTGCTGTGAAGTGTGTAAACCTGGCAATTCACAGACCTGTAGCCTTGGGGATAAAAATATATGTTTATAAAAAATAAAAAATTAAAAAAAAAAAAAACAACAAATGTTTCCAATCATGCAAATTCTTTGTAAAGCTAGGAAGGTTTTCATATAAAGGACATAGAATGTAAGCATCTTATATATACTTCTTAGTTCTTTCATAGAAAAAAATTATTTGATCAAACAGTATGTCTTTTACTGATCTTTATGTCTTTTATCTTTTTCTCTCTTGTCTTTGTTTTTCCCTGATTGTTTTTATTTCTGATTCTCAGATTAGGAAGGACGAAATATAAAACTCAATTATAAACACTGCATGCACAGATTCTCGAGGTGTCTACATAGTACAGCAAAATACTAAGTGAAATGCCTGAAATACTTGGGAGTAATAAACAAATCTCTACTGTCATGTTTATTGGTAACTTACAGAACTTAAAAGATTTCTAGAAAAAATGTAGGATTTTTAAAACCTTTCCTACAATAATTCTCCAAGTGATATTATTGTTTTAAATGCAAAACATTCAGGCCTGACTTTTTTCCTAATTTTTAAAATATTATGCAATTTCAGATGACTGCTAGAGTTTTAATATATTATCTTGAAAAAGTTAAAAGATCATTATAAATGCATAAACTTAAATTTTCATAAAAGATGTCTGATGTGAAGGTGTTTTTTCTTAATTTACTTAAAATGATTATATTAAACTAAAATCTTTTAATAATCAAAGCTGTTATTCTTTGGCTTATAAAATATAAGATACTAACATAAAATTCAAATTAGAAAATAAAAGGACAATTTAAAAATCAGGTCTACTAGCTTTAACTATTTTATTTACTTATATACCACTTGTATCATGAATAATGGTGATTAAGTATAAATAAGGACTATAAAAGACGATAGGTAAAAACAAGGCACACATAATTTATATTCTCTCATCTACTTTTAATGAGAATACTTTTGTCAGATACTGATATATTCACCAGAATTTTAGAAGAAAATGCAAATTCAAGAAATAATCATTACCTTAGAAGTATAACTACAAATTGAACAAAAAAGACCAATATTTTCTTTTCTAGTCTACAAAGCATGACAGTTTCACACTTTAAATATACTTATTAATATATTAAGGCTAATGTATTTTTCAAATCTGACACCTGCCAGTTCCAATGCCATCTGATGATAATTTTAGTTAAATACTTCAAGGGGGGCACTGGGTGGCTCAGTTTTTAAATGTCTGCCTTCAGCTCAGGTCATGATCCCAGGGTGTTGGGATCAAGCCCTGCATCTGTCTCCCTGCTCTGTGGGAAGCCTGCTTCTCCCTCTCCCACTCCCTGTGCTTGTGTTCCTTCTCATGGTCTCTCTCTGTCAAATAAATTAACAAAATCTTTTAAAAAAGAAATAAATACTTCAATAAAACTATTAATTTTGTTTAGATTTTTGAAATTTATTTATTTGTCAGAGAGAGTATGTGTGCACAAGCAGGGAAAGCTGCAGCCAGAGGGAGAAACAGGCTCCCCGCTGAGTCCCCAAGGTGGGACTCAATCCCAGGACCCTGGGATCATGACCTGAGCCAAAGGAAGCCATTTAACTGACTGAGCCACCCAGGTGTCCCAAAGAAAACTATCTTTCTGTGCATTCATTCATGTGGTATTCATTCACAAAGGAGTTGTTGAGGATTTACCTTGAAGTTGTATAGGAACTCTCTTGGAGTTTGTGTTCATTCCTATGACTCTAAGATAATGAGGTGAGTGCTCAGAATAACAAAGGAGAAAAGTAAAAGAAGTCTGGTTCTTAAGGTGTGGAGAACCACAATCTCAGCACGGGGTAACTACTCTCTAGACTTTTTTTCCCTATGGGAGGAAAAAAAAATAAACTTTTATCTGATTTAAGCTACCATTACTTTGCATACTAATTATGGCAAGTAACACATTTTCTGATTTCCTGACTACTAAAAAACAGCCAAAATAAAATAGGAAAGAGTGTTGAATGGGTAAAAAAGAAATTGGAGTCCATGGAGTAATTAAATGACTCAAGGAAGTAAAATTTAAGAGAAAGAACTAAGAAAATAAAGACCTAGACATTTCTATTTTCTTTCCTCCACCTTCTAGGCAAGTGAGAAGATAGAAGGGAAAAAGTTATACAGTGAGGATGTTCTCAATTAGACTGAATGAAACATTAGAGCGTATGTTCTACTTAGAGGATATAGAAGAGAAGAACTCAGATCTGCTCATTTTCATTGCTGGATAAGAACAGGCTTGATCATCAGAGAAAAGTAAAGCTTTCATCAAAGGCTGGGAAAGAAGATATATTCTGCTAACAGCCAATGATCTTGAAAGAGGACTGGGAGCAAAAGATGAGAATCTTAGCTTCAGCTTACAGATACCCCATTCAGTAAGACTCTAAGCCAAGGACCCAGCTAAACATGCATCTCTTTTGGATAAAGCAGTGACAGATGTCTTTAAAGAGGATTTTTGTATCATATGGAAAGTTCTTGGCCATGATCAAATATGTATGTGTATATAAATATATATATACACAGATATACATATCTGTGTGTGTGTGTGTGTGTGTATATATATATATATATATATATATATATATATATATTCCCAGCATTAGAAATATAATTAGCCCTTGGTACAAACTAGAATAACTTTTGCTTAAAAAGGGGGAAATCCCTAACAGGTATAACTAAAATTCCTCAAAATGACATATTTCTGAAAATAAGGTCATATTAAAGGTCAAATTACATAATAGTATTCTGAACACATGCATCACCTACTCTCTCTAAATTTCTAAACTCATTTCACACTATAAGACTGGCTCAATAGCTATTTCAAATTATATACCAAATTTTATCAATAATGTTCTCTAGTTCTCAGGAGGTCTATACTAAGTGCTATAGGAAAAAAGATTAAAAGAGGGAAGTTCTCCACTCTACAAAGCTAAATATTTTCAAACATAACTTTAAAAAAATCCCCTGCTTTTCTACCTTTTCTACTTTCTGGCAATCTTCTCTGAACAGTGCATTCAAATACCTTGTGCAACACCTTCTTGAGCCCTGGGAACATTCTCTTTGTGTCCTTCAGTGTCAGGCCTAACTTGAGATATTCTTTTAGCTAGAGGGGCCAAATACATCATTCCTACTACCAAGTTCTGGGAACAAGCATGTGATGCACGTGGAAATACCATTTGGCCGGTCTTGATTAAAAATTTAGTACACTTACACGGAAAGAGAAGAAAATAAGGCAAAAAGGCAACGTCAAAAAAAAAAAAAGCAACATGTTTTTCTCTTTAAAATATGCTAATAACTGGAAAAATATTTTAACTTCTCTGGCCTGGAGACTCTAATAATGTGAAGTCTTTGACCTTCCTCTAGTTCGTGCATGTAGTACACTGCTCAATATTACTTTGAATTTATACAGAACCCCAAGATACTGAATCAACACCTCCATACCTTTTCCTCAACCCTCATTAATTCTTTGTTAGCAGCAGATGTTCATCTCAATCATATGTAGAAGTGACCACCAATTTGCAGATAAGGTAATTAGAATTTGAATAAATGAATTTATAAAATATTTCAGAATCAACATTTCTATCTATTTTCTTGAAGATATATAGCAATTCAAAACACACAATTTGGTTATAATGAAAATGTTGCCAACTTGATAAACAACAATAAAGGCATTAACAATTTTGTTGTTTAGATTAGGCATTTATAAATCTAAATTAAATTTTAATAAGATGGGCTAACAAGATAATGTTTTTTTATTTTTTATTTTTATTTTAACTTTTTATTTTTTATTTTTTATAAACATATAATATATTTTTATCCCCAGGGGAACAGGTCTGTGAATCGCCAGGTTTACATACTTCACAGCACTCACCAAAGCACATACCCTACCCAATGTCCATAACTCCACCCCCCTTGTCTCAACCCCCCTCCCCCCAGCAACCCTCAGTAACAGGATAATGTTTTAACATTTTTAAATCCATCATGATAATATAAGATTTATTATTATTTTCATATTACTCAAATATAGAAACTGAACCTAAATATTACTAGGAAATGTTAACAAAATAAAACAGCTAACATAAAACAGCTAACTTCATTAGCTTTCCTTACAACTTCCCTAGCAACTATGGTAAAGTCTACAAACACAGCCAGCCATGTAGATACTTAACAATAATCTGTAAACTTGCTGAATACATTCAAACCTTTGGCTTTCACTTTAGGCCTTTAAATATTTAAATAATGTACTGTTTTAGGTACATCCCTCAAGTTATTGGATTGACAAATCCATATCATTTAGGGCAAAAGTATTCAGTTATTCAAACTCTACTTACAGGGTTTCTCTTAAATAAGCTTTCTAAATCAAGAGAGGAGAAAAGGCACGTTAGCTAAAATTTGCTTGCAACGTACACAGCATTTGTTGGTTAGAGTGGCATGACATGTGTTAATCTGTTATTAAGCTAGTTTGATGAGAGATTTGTCACTCAGTTCTATGAGAATGGACAGAGTGACAAATGCTATCGCTGCTCTCTTGTCTGGGGCATATACCTCTGTTTGGGCATAAAAAATGAGTGACGTATCAGTTCCTTTCCTTGTTTGAAAGAAAGCAACACAGAAAAATACTTTAGCTGTACTGGAGCAGGCTCACCTTAAAACACACACACACACACACACATACACAGGCCCACTGCAAAACACACACACACACACACAGAGTCACACAGTCACACACCTGCCACCACCACCACCACTTCAGAGGAATGAAGACAGATGCCTGTTTCAATGAAGAGAGGGAGAGATGGAGAATGTCTCACCATCTGTAGTGTTCTTTTCAACCTGAAGAACCAGAGAAAGTTTTAAATATGAACTTTAAAGATTTCATAGTGAGAACACAGCAATGCAGCTCTTACTCTTTGTCATGTATGGTCAAAGGTAAAATTTTTTAAAAATGTGATTTGGAAATAATATTTACTGATATTTCTAGGTAACAAACAAACAATTTCCTTTCTTCTTATAAGACTTTGAAAAAATATTACAAACAGCAGGGACTCATTTATAGATTTGACAGGAAAATTTCTGGCTAACCTTGGTGTTTTTGAAAAGGAGTTAAATTGCTTCAAGGCTACATATGGAAATGACTAACAATACTTTCTGTTACATCTTACAATAAAAAAAGTCTCTAATAAATGCAGTGTATTTATTTCTTTACAGATGTGATCTGAAGACATTTCATGCAGAAGAAAAATAAATGGTGATGGGGGCTTTGCAGCGATTGCTGCCAGCAGCTGGAAAGAGATCATAGTTTGGGACATTTTTCTTTCTCTGTGTCCACTTTCTTTGGCCCTTCATGTCAACCTGCAATTCTATGCCTCTAAGGCCATTATGTTCGTATCTTTTGAAACAAAGAAAAGGGGAGAGAAAATAGTGTCTTTTCTTTAACCAGAAAAATGTGAGTCTTCTCTTTCCCAGGAGAGAAGTGAGCTTGGCTAATTCATTTAAGGATAAATATTTTAATTGACATTTACTTTATTCATTACACTTACGAAAGAGATAATAGTTGTTACTGAGCAGAACTCTGTGAACTAAAATATGTGAAATATTTTGGTGACTCATAATATAGTAGCATCCATAAAATTCTATTCATAATGTAATGAAATTTAATGAATGGAGCTATTCATCTTAATAAATTATGAAGTAAATTACAAAGCATGTTGTACAGAAGGCTTGACTAGAAGATCATGATAAGCTATTATGCATACATTTAGTAAGTGAGTGTAAGCTATTACCAAATACCTTGAATAGCGAGTAATTTAGTATATTTAATCTGTCTTAAGGGGAAAATAGTCTCCAAAGCTTTAAGAAAAAATATTTATACTTCATCCAAATATTAATATTGCATTTGAACTAAAGAGTAGGAACACACTGCACACATGAAACCATTTAACCTACTCTGTCAAAGCACACAGCTATCAAAGTCAGACCATTCTCTTTTATGTCCTTTACTATCTTGAAGAGAAAAGGTCATGTCCATTCTCTCAAAAGCATTTTTCATAGAGCTATCATTTTAAAATTTTCAAAGATTATATCTTATATAGTCATGAACTATTATAGCTGAAAGAGACCTTAAATATTTAATAAAGTGTTCTAATTTTAGAGATGACTACATGAGTCAAAAAGATGTACCCAAATACATGCAAACCATTAATGTGAAGTAAAGACTAGGAAATGGTGCTTCTAGTACTATCTTTTCACAACACTCTACTTGTACTCAGGCATAACTGTTCAAGATAAGGGTAATCGTTTACATTAATCTGGTTTGACCAAACTATGCTACAGTGAAAGACAACCTTCAAAGACAAATCCAGTGATTTAATGTAGCAAATTTATTCTCATGCAACAATCAGGGTTTGTTAGGGTAACACTTGTGTGGCTGCTCTCCAACTCCTGTCAAGCCGCTTATGGTCTTTGGACTCTTATTAATTCAATGTGAGTCTCTATCACATGGCTGGTGGAGAAGCAGCATTGAGAGTTCATACCTGTCATTCTATGCTTTGGTGTAGATATCATAAGCACCACTTCTGATTATAGTCCCTAAGACAGAATTAATCTTCTCACCACATCTAACTATGAGGGTACTGGGAAATTGTCATTCCTGCACCCAGGAAGAAGGTAAGTAGATGCTGGCTGAATACTAGTAATATCTTACTAATAGTCTTTCTCATCATCCAACCTTTAATTTATAAGCCATCATGTCTGCTTGAGGTTAGATAGCTTCTGCCACTTGTTAGATGTACATATAATTTTTGCTTCATACAACTCTCCTTCTACTACATATTAACTTATTCAGACCACTGGTCTTATATTATAATTTTTGTATCTCTAGTGACATATGCTGTTTTGCACATGCTAAATATCCACTAATGCTTTCTTAAATGAATAAATAAAAAAGGAAATGAATGATAGCTGGTCACTCAGCACTACTTTCTTATGAGTAATTTTATTGCACTATTATTACTCTGGCAAGTTATGTACATATCCTACTTTTGCTTCAAATCCAACCTTCTCAGTACAGCCATATATTAACCAGCCATTAGGAATGTCACCTCTATCCAGTGAAGTTTCAGAGCACTGTCAAAAGTATTTATCATTTTCATGAACCACATCACAGTATGTAGCACTGGAAAAACAGAAGTAAGTAGACAGCACAGTGGCCAAGATCAAACGATTGGAGTTAGCATCTGAGTTCAAATCCCAGCTACTGTCAAACTTTGTGACCTTGGCAAATGATTTAAACTCTCTGTGCCTTAATTACATCATCTATAAAGTGAGAATGAGAACAATATAACTATTTCATAGACTTTTAAAACATTAAATGTCATACTCTATTATAGAGTGTATTATACATTCAGAAAAAAGCTTGAACCAGATGATCAGTAAATTCTATCATACTTAGATATTATATATTTGACATATAAATTTCCTCTCCAAAGCTATACTGCACACCCTCAAGGTTAGGGACTGTGTTGAATCTTTGTTACAAGAAAACTCAAGTACCAAGGTCAATGACTTCCCCTTAGAAACTTTCTAAAAATATTTAATAAAAATGATATTTCTAGAATATGGAAATCTTCCCAGGAAAACTAGGAACATCTGGAAATCAATGTAACTGACCTAATTATTTATGGGGTAGCATAAAAGATATTTAAGAGGACTTTCACCAAAAAAAGAATGGCAAATGATTTCTTTTAACTTCTTAGTACATAGTATCAGACTTCTAATGAATTATAACTTTCCATGTATTATTTTATGTGACAAATTACTTTTATATTCTCCCTTTATAATATTATATATTTATGCAGAGAACCCATTATACAAAGAATGCATAGATACATAGTAGATAAAACTATGGAGAATTTTAACGTTTTTAAAGTTTAGCCACATATATTTCTTAGGTAATTTTAGTTCAGATGTGAGTCAATTAAATTCTTTAAAAGGAAAATAAAATAATCTCTACACTCTAACCAGGAAGTAGGATAATTACATCATTTAATCCTCAGCTGGAGACGTAACTATTATTACTCAACAAATATTTATGAAGTAAATTAGTATTAGAAGTATTAAGTAACACATCACGAAGACCCAGCTATCAAGTGGCTGAGTTCTATAGAAGTTAATCTCATAACTACATTTGTATACTTATTTTCTGTTAAATTGTCAGGTACAAATAATTATGTTAGTGATAATTTTTGCCTCATGGTATAGTTGTCATTGGTCCATATTAAATGATCTTTTTATTTAAGTATAAATCTGTTTATAATCAATTTGTATGTATTGTACTCTAAGAGTAGAGAAACGAACAAAAACAGAATCTAAGCAAAAATCTCCATGTAGTCTAACCCCATCTTGTACCTTCATCTTTTTGCCCTTGAAGCAACCAACATCCGGATCCTATTTTTATATCCATTTATCTCCTAAAGCATATATATTATAATTATTATTTTATTTGTAATATGTTTATTATGTTGAATATAATCTTTCAGATTTGAGTTTTCACTTATTGGCCATGTTTAGTCATATCACAGCTTGTTATTGAACATATATTCATTTTCAATATTGGTTATATTCTGTAGGTTGAATATACTCCCTAACTTTAAATTTCTAGAAGTACATTTCTTTAAATATTTATTTAGTTTTGAACCACAGAGAGAGTGAGCAATTGGGGGAATAGGCAGAGGGAGAGAATCTCAAGCAGACTCTCAGCTGAGTACAGAGCCAGAGGCAGGGCTGGATCCCAGGACCCTGAGATCATGACCAGAGCCAAAATCAAGAGTCCAACCCTTAACCAACTGAACCACCCAGGTGTCCCAAAAAGTATATTTCTTTAAATTTTTTTTAGGATTTTATTTGACAGACAAAGAGAGCGAGCACAAGCAGGGGACAGCAGCAGAGGGAGAGGGAGAAGCAGGCTCCCTAATGGGTAGGGAGCCTGATGTGGGGATCGATCCTAGGACCCCAGGATCATGACCCAAGCTGAAGGCAGACACCAAACCAACTGAGCCACTCAAGTGTCCCCAAAAAGTGCATTTCTTTAAAAATCTGCAGCATGTTACCTAGAAATGAACAATTCAAAATAAGCTAATAAGGGGAAAATGTTTTAAAAATTTCAGGAAGACAAAAATGTAAAAGAAAAAATGCAGAGTTACCAAGTATTAACTGTTATTCATTTGGAATTAATTATGTTTTTCCTTAAGTAAACTTATGACCTGATTACCTCTGCAGATGAGTCCATTTATTTATGTGTAAATTATAGGGATGGTCCAAGTGCAGAAATGAATCAGCATAATTAATGGGCTTTATCTGTGGTAATGTATATTAAAACATTTCATTATATTTTATCATTATATTTAAATGCTGTTCATGAAAAAGACTGCAGACAGAATTACAGAAGATTAAAAATTGCATCCTAGGAGGAAAAGGTAGCCTCCCCTGGAAGGTCATTGTTGGAGCAGGTAATAGGGTAGTCTTGGGTTTATTGGTAGGATAGATTGCATGTTGACTAGGGATTATAGGAAAAATCTCTGAGAGCCAAAAACTTCCATGCTAACTTCTTCTTCTATAAAACGGGAAAACAGTACCTTTACCGTGAGGAATCAGCAAGAAAATATGTATAAACTTCCTGTCTCATTACATAATCTATAAGAACTGTGAATATTATTAAATTTCTGATACATATTTATTATTGAAGGACTAGAAATCTCTTAGATTAAAAAAGAAGTATGGGTACTTCTACAATTTAGCTTTTAAGGACAACTAACCAATTGTTAGAAAAGGAAATAGCCAATTGTATCAGACGGATTCCCAGCAATCAGGATCCTGGAATAAAGAATGAATTCCAGAGAGATTCACATCCTCAGAGGATGACTAAAAGCACTCAGATACTGCTGACAAATGGCCAGGATTCCATAGAAGCCACTCATTTATTAGCAAGAAAAGTCTCCTTGGAGATTTACTGTTAAGTCTCATATAGCTACCATCCTACTTGTCCTTTCCTCTACCAGTCCTCTCCCAAAATCCAACCCTTCCCACTAGCAGCAGGACATAGAACATACCATAGAACATTCACAATATGCCTAAAAGAAGAAAAACTCTGACAAACTGCATTTTGTAACTAATTTTGAAAAGACATTTTTTTTTATTCATTATGCATTTAAAGAAAAGAAAGCTCAAGTAAAATAAGGGAAGATAAGGTACCCTTATGTTAGCTAGTGACACAGTGATTGGTAGGATCATTGAGGTGCAACATGATGAGCCCAGCTTTGCCTGCTTAAAACTACCATGAAATGAATTAAAATAGAGGCCCCCAGAGGGCAAAATAAAGTATGACAATAAAACTATTGGGCTTTATGTTCTTTTAAATTAACAGGACTATTAAATGAAGCAAATTTAAAATGGCTTTAAAAGAGTTTCAATACCATAAAGGCAGGAAGTTAAGACTTTGACCATGTTTTACTCTCTACCTTCTGTTAATGTGTGGCAGTACAAATTCCCCTTCACAGAGCACCTGTAAATCTCTACTTAATAGGCCATAGGATTTATTAAAAACAACTCTGAGAGGAAACTGCCTAAAGTTAGAATGTTTTCTTAGAATTCACCCAACTTTTTATATGATAGAAAAACTGAGATTGCAGGCTGACCTTTCACTCTTATTTTGACAAATGTGTAAATTCATTTACTTGCAGTTGCATTCTTGGACATTATTCAGGGCCCTCCTAGACATTATGCAGGCCCTTAAAACTCTATATTTTCATGCTTTCCTGCCCTCTGTTAACCTCGGTAGTCCTGAATTTATTCAGCTTCTTTTTAGTGTATGAAACTGTCCTATAATGAAGGGCAATCTGTTTAGAGCATGTTTACATATGTGTGCCTAGAATATCCAAGGCATTACACTAACAAGAGACTCACCCCTTTATAAAACTGCAATATGCCTGAATGTTTCTTCCTGGATCATGTGGCCCTCCAAGAGAGCATAGCCCCACAGCATGCATCAGGCAGAAGTATGAACAATTTAACAACAGGAAATAAACTCTTTCTATCCTATGACATCAACCCCTCCATGGACCATAAATTGAGAGGATTTTATGGCACTCTAACATTATAAAATTGTCTAACTCCACCAGACACCTGAAACTTGACATTGGCTTTTGTCACCAGAAAAAATAAACCTGGATCTATAACTGAAACAAAGCTTGCTGAAATAAAGTCCTAGAATAGAAAAATACATGTATTCTTTCCATGATTTTTTTGAAGGTTTAAATGAAGTCATACATGTAAGCTTCTTAAGATACATGCCTGGCAATTGGTAAGAGCTCACTGAGTAATTTTTTTTATTAAAGAATTATTATAATATTTTTAAATAGACTTTTTTTTATTGTGTTATGTTAGTCACCATACAATACATCATTAGTTTTTGTAACTTTTAAAAATAAATAAGAAACAAGGGTTAAGGGTTGAAAAGTCTAAGTGATTATGTATTGTATTGTGCTGTTCTTCTTTCATACAATTGTTTCTATTTATGAATGACATGAAGTCTACATCTCCATTTTGAAAAAAACCTTACACATAAAATAAAATCAATACTACAAAATGTAGAAATGAAATGACCACAACAACATCCTTAAGGCCATGATCCTAAATTTCAATTCAATAACATTAAATTAGAATTATATTTGGTATAGAAGGAAAGCATCTAAAGATTTCACTTAAAGCAGATTAAAAGCATTTAGGCACAATTATCACTAGCATACAATCTGAATCACTTGGGATTAAGCCTTAGCAATTGGCTTAACCATAGGCAAAACAGCAAATGAGTTCTAAAAATCTAAATTTAGATGAGTACTTTTGTACATTACACAGGCAGAATAAATTATGTTCCTATAGTACACTTAAACACAGGCAGAATAAATTATGTTCCCATAGTATACAGAATAGACAAGAAATGAATATACATGTATAGAGATTTTATCTAGAATCCGGAATCAATTTAAGGATTTAACAACATAAATTTTTCATCTAATACAGGAGCGATAACACTAATACTGGAAAGTAAAATTCTTTTTCATTTTAAAAATACCATTCCTTTTCAATACAACAATTATATACTTTTTTTTTCCAGAAGCTTAGTCAGCATTTTTTTCCAGAAGCTTAGTCAGCAAAATTACTGATTTTTTTCTGTTTCCCTTGCTTTGGCGATAACTTTTTTTTTTTTAAGTGAAAACACTTTATAGGATTTCTCTGCAATTGAATAAAATTGCTCAGGTTTTACTTGTCTAATTTAGCATGAATCTTTTTTTACAGTTGTTTAGTACAGTATTCCAATTTCGCATCTGTAATTTAACTCTTTTTATAAAAGTTGATATTACACCTAAAGAGAAGAATTTTATAAAGCTTAGCTTCTTGGAAGATCAAATGAAATAATTTTATAGGCAATGATAACTCACTTAAAATTCAATCAAACCTTTTTACTAGTGCTGAAACCTGCATCAGAGCTGACCATCTCATCATAGGAATATTTCTAGTGGTGAAAAAAAAAAAACCTTCTGCTTTTTTAGGTGGCATATTCTAATTGTTCAGTCTCTCTTACAAAAAACTATCTGCTTTCTTGAGCTAGAATATCTAAGTTTTAAGTTTAGTCATTTCACGTATTTATCTTACTTATCTGGTCTGTCTCAAGAAAGCAGATTTACCTCTGTAGACTCTGAAGATATTAAGAATATCTAAACTTAGCTGAATTTTTTTTACCTTCAGTCATTTCCAGAGTCCTCAACCTCTAAGTCAATCTGACATTAACTGTGTTCTTTTTAACTGAAGCCCTTATTCCAACTATGTACACCCAGTGGAGAGAACACCTGGACTGTTATCTTCCTTCATCTAAGAAATTTTTCTTGTATTAATAGAGCCTGAAATTTTACTAGTCAGGTCTTACTTGACATCATAGTAATTACTGGCATATGTAATTATGCAGTCCACCAAAACTCAAGATTTTTTCCTATTAGGTATGTACGTAAAACCACACTAGGACTATGTAATGGATTTTGCATCTAAACCTGTTATTTTATATTTCGTTTTTCTTCTTTTCAATCAATTTTTATGATTTCAAAGCATCTAAATCATAGAGCAAATTAATTTTTCAACTCTTAATTTTCCTTTTCCTTTTTAGTACTGTGCCAGCCAAAATTATATATTATTTATTTATAAAGACAGCTGATGTGTTTAGTAAGGTCTTGGGTAGAAACAGGTATATTATAAACTTTAGCAAAGCTTCAAATTTTTGACTATTTGGTATATTATCATTATAAACACTCATACTTGTCATTCTGTGTAAATATGCAAGTATTTCTCTAGGGTATATAACTAAGTATAATGCAAAACTTCACCTTTTCTAGATAGATAATCCCAAACTTCTTCAAATATTATACTCTCAACAGCACTGTCTAAAGTGTTTTATTGGTTTCTATCTTTGCCAAATATTTTTTTAAAGGATACATTTTTTTTTAAAGATTTTATTTATTCATTTGTGAGACAGAGAGAGACAAAGAGACAGAGAGAGCAGAAGCAGGGGGAGAAGACAGGAGAAGCAGTCTCCCTGCTAAACCGTCAGGGCAACATGGAGCTCAATCCCAGGGCTAGAGATCACTTAACCATCTGAGCCCACCCAGGCACTCCTCAAACTTTTAAATCTTTCCCAGTCTGGTGGATATGTAATTATGACTTACTTTGGTTTTTACATTGTACTTCCTTAATTTTTGATAATGTTGAGTCCTTTTCATAGATTTATTGGCCGCTTGGAAATCACTGAGTGAAAAGAGGCAGCATACTGGTGTCAGGCAAAGTAGCTTCCAGTAACGAGAAATTATTTACTAATGATTGCAAAATATTTCCTTTTAAGGAGATGATATGTAAGTTTTTTTAAATTCTTTTTTCAATTTGATTATCCATCTTTTTTAATTAACATTCTTGTCATCTGTCTATCAATCCAGTGATCTATGGATCTAGAACATTAATCATTTCTGATTATGTGGGTGTTATATACGCTGGTTATCTGTGTGCCCTATTTGTATTGTGTTTTTTGATAAAGGAAATTTTATAATTCTACTATGGGCAAATTTAACAACTTATCCTTTATAGTCAATCTCCACATTCAGGTATCAGTATACTATTTGCCTAACTCCGATATGCTGTTCTTTACATTCTTAATGATGTCCAAAGTTCATCTTTTGTGTGGTTCACATACCACATTTCTCAGTTTCATGGATATGTGCACTGAAAATTTAGAGGCTGAATGGGATTTCAGAGAACATTAAAACTTAGAGTTTCTCCAAGCATCACACTCGTGGTTTACATTTATGGAGATTGTAAAATATGCACTCTCAGTTCTCCCACCCACTTAACTAAGTCCATTAGAACTTCAGGTTCCCAGATAGTCCTCTCTCTCTCTCTCTCTCTCTCTCTCTTTCTCTCTATCTCTCTCCCTCTCTCTCTCTCTCACTCACACACACACACACACACACACACTTCTTGTCTTTTGGTTCCAAGTTTGAGAAATACTGGGTAACCCAAACAGCTTATTTCGATTATACAAGAAGTAGGATCCAAAAAAAAAAAAAAAAAAGTGACGAAGTTTATAGTAAAACAGGCCATTTTACTACTTTAGCAAGAGGATCTATAATCAACATGCATATTTACCCTATTTAACTTTAGATAAGAGAAAAGCAAGGTGTTTTCCAGAAAAAAAATGGCAAACTAAAGTATAATGGATCTAAAGTCAATTGACTAGAAAATAAATGCTTAGATAATTCATATACATATCCAGTTTTAACTTAAAATGCTGCTACCATTGCCTGATACCTTTCAGAGTTATTCACACTGAAAAAGAGAATACACTTCTTTGCAACAGTATTTTTTTTCCCCCTTCAACTTTTAAGTGGTATTTGAACTGATGGGAAATTTAAAACTGTGCTATGGACTCTATCAAATAAGAAGTTGATGACTAGAAAATGTGGTTGTTAAATGTCACATTACTGTCTTCTGACAATCTTCTGTCTTTTGGAGCAAGTTTTATAGCCTTGCTTCACTTGTAAAACAATTTAATAGAATGATTATAAATGTGTTAATCTTAATATAAAGGATTTTAGGTACTTTATAAAAAGTTGAAGAAAGCTTCAAGAACTTTGGTGGCAAAATACAATGAGAAGTTATAAAACACTGGTAAAATATGTTACTCTAAAAAGTCCGACATTAAATGTTCCATTGAAATTTTGCTGATAATCCTTTATGAATTCATATTAACTGAGGAGGCTCTTTTATGCAGGAAAATAACCTACAGCTGTCTTCCTACCCTTCCATGAAGCTGTCAGTGAAAGGTTACTGATATCTTTCTATTTTACTTCAATACATGACCAGTGGAACTATTCAGCTTTTAGTAACATTAAATTAAAAGCCTCATAAAAGTTTTACTCTGTAGAATGCTGAGATTTCTTTGCTAATATATAAAGATTTGCAGGGGGATATGTGTGTAATAGGAGTTAACATAAACTACAGAGCTTGCTTCATGAAACTGATTTATTCTAAAGCTACGGTATATTGTTAGTGTCCAAAATATTCAATATTTTTGAACATCAAAAGTTAGAAATAATGTAGATCATCTAAAAATAAGTTATTTGGAAGTCTCTATTTTCTGAAAAAAATAGAGGTACATTTGAAAAAAAATCAATAGAATAAAATGGTCTTTTTGAAACAAATAAATTATATTACTTGTGAATACTATATTCAGACTTTATAAGGCTATTTTTATGAATTTTATTTAATATTTTCCATTATGTCTTAACATTTTACAGTTTTTAAAAAGCTTTTAATTGAAAATTATAGCTGTACTCAATTATTTTAAAACATACCATTATTAGTATAATGAACCACAGATTCAACAATTATCACCTCATGGCCAAAAGTGTTTCACCTATAAACACAGCTTTCCCCTCACCTCTACTGCCCATACATACTGGATTATTCTGAAGCAAATTCCATGCATTATATAAGTTTATTCATATATATGTCAATATAAGTAAATGTTTAAACTGTAAGAGCTCATTTATTAGTATATTCCATAGTACAATTATCATTCATACAAAATGGAAATTTTCTTAACTTTTAATGAAAAATTTCTTATTTGAATCATTGTCAAAATAAGCACCAAATTAAGGTATGTGTCTTGTTACTTATTTTATATTTGGCCCTGTACCCCCAAGCTTTTCTTATAATCAGAAAAACTTTCTTGAAAACTCAAAGAATTCTCCAAGACGTGGGCTGATTTGAAGTAGTTTTTAAAACAAATTTTGTTATTATAACATAAAATTAATTCAGGAAAGCATACAAATCAGAAGAGAATAGGTTGATTACTTTTTACAAATTGAACACGCCTATGAAACCACTATTCTGATCAAGAAACACATTCCCTCATCCCTAGAAGATGCCTCATAACTCTCTTGGTGACATCTCTCTAAAGGTAACCACCTTCCTGACTTCTAATGCCATGAAGGTGCACGCCCTGTATTTTAATTTTTAAATTTATCTTCATGGCATCATGCAATATATATTGTTCTGTGTCTGATTTATTTTACCCAAAACCAGGCTCATGTGATTTATGCATTTTATTGTGCAGTTTTTGCTTAGTCTCTTTTCTAAATAGTATTCTAATAAAAAATTATAATTTATATGTTTCTCTATTAGTCTAATATTGATAGACATTTTGTTGTTTCCAAGACTTGGCTATTATAAATATTTCCCACTAAGAAAATACATCAGTATAACTTTTGTTCCAAACATTTCCATATTTACGTTGGTTGTACTCCTAGGAGCAAAAGGTTAGGTCATAAGAATATTTGCATTTTCAACTTTAATTGTTATCTCCAAACATTTTTTAAAGTAGTTATACTAATTTTTTTCCCACCAGCAATTTACTGAGAATTCCAATTAATTCTTTCCCTTTTTTTGAGGATTTTATTTATTAATTTGAGAGAGGAAGAGAGAGCATGAGATGGGATAAGGTCAGAGGGGGAAGCAGACTCCCTGCTGATCAGGGAGCAGGATGAACTTTTGATCCTGGGACTCCAGGATCATGACCTGAGCCAGAGGCAGTTGCTTAACAAACTGAGCCACCCAGATGCCCCACCTTACTCTTGCTTAAAGATGTTACCTGATAATCAGACTATTCACTTTGACCCAGGTTTGAGTATCTCTACTGCTATCACATTTGGGTTTATTTAAAATTTTCCTATGGCTCTTAAGTTTGAGAAATTTTTCATCTGTTTATTGGCCATTTGGGAATCAACTAGCATCTTGATATTGCTCATGGTCCATTTTAACAAGAATATTTCATTGGTAGAGTCATGTATTTCCACAAGGTGGCACATAACATCTACATACCTTCCATTTTTTTATATTGATGGACTTTGATAAGCATTGCCTAGATTCATTATTCTATGAGATGTTGGCAAAATAATGATATTCAGGATCATTTATCCTTCACATTTAGTTGAAACATCTCTTTGTAGAAACTTAAACTTTCCCGCATCAAGTATTTGATTTTCATGAGATATTCTTCATGTAGGAATTGGAGGTTAAAAAAAAAAAAAGAGTATCTTTGTTGTTTACTACTTTTCAGAATAATAATATGTTAAATTCTCAAGTTCTTATTGCCTTAGGAGTCTTGAATTCCAGTTTATTTTTCTCTAGCCTCACAACACTGAAAATATCAACCTTTCCCATCTTCTGTAGCATTTTACAAGGAAAAATTAATGAATTCTGACATATTTGATATACTTCAAATCACTAAAGTTATTATTTTTATTGATGTTCAAGTATCCTCTCTTTGGATCCTATCTTTCCCTCTCAAAGAGCCCTGTTTTCTTTTAGTTATAGATTATATCTGATGCTACAAAGTGGTATGGTAAAGGCTTTAATCTTTGTTTCTAGGCCTATTTATTGAGTATAATCAGGAATGATAAGAAAGAAAGAGAAAATACATTATGGGCTCATATTTACATTTCCAAAACCAATTTATATTTCAGTTATTTCATTTAAATTCAGATTTTTTGTTATGCTGATAATTTTGGATATTATCAACACTACCATAATTATTTATATTATTCTAATATAAAATCACTTGTTAATACTTTGTGTGTGTGTAAGGTTATGTTAAAAATTAATGAGCATAACGAATAATGGACCCCAACGATGTCTGTGCTCTGTTCTGTAAAACGTGTGACCAATATACCTTCCATCACAAAAGAGATGTTGCATATGTGGTTAAGGGCACAGAGAGTATTCTAGATCATTCAGATGGCCGACATGGTCCTTAGGAGTGGAACAACGTTTTCTGTTGGGTCAGACTGATGAGATAGAATAAGAATAATCACACAGGACAAGGACTTGATGCATTACTGCTTTCCTTGAAGATAAAGGAAGGAGGGCATGAGCCAGGGTATGCAGCAACCTTTATATATGAACAAACCACAGTTTATAGTCAGCAAGAAAACAGGGACCTCAATCTTACAACCAGAAGGAACTAAATTTTGCCATAAAGTTCAATAAACAAGGAAACAGATTCCTGGGCAACTTGGATTTAGTTTAGTGATACTCATACTGGAACTTCTAAACTACAAAACTATAAGATAATGAATTTTGTTATTTTAAGCCACTAAATTAGTGATAATTTGTTATGGCAGCAATAAAAAAACTAATACAGTTAACTTCAATTTTTTTCTTTCTACTTTACTTTTAGGAATCTTTTTTCTATTTTCATTTTATTTTCTTTGTTTTATGTAAAACATTCACATGGTTACAAAATTAAATCTACAAAACAAGATATTCACAAAGTCTAGTTTCTATATGTCCCCTCCACCCTTCCTTTATTTCAGTTACATTCTTTTTGTTTTTTCTTTTTAAAAAATTTTAATTTTCTTTTTTCCAGTGTTTCAAAATTCATTGTTTGTGTACCACACCCAGTGCTCCATGCACTACAGGCCCTCTTTAATACCCAACACCAAGCTCACCCAACAGCCCCAACCTCCTCCCCTCCAAAACCCTCAGTTTGTTTCTAGGAGTCCACAGTCTCTCATGTTTTGCCTCCCCCTCTGATTTCCCCCAACTCACTTTTCCTCTCCTTCTCCCAATGTCCTCTATGTTATTTCTTATGCTCCACAAGTAAGAGAAACTATATGATACCTGACTCCCTCTGCTTGACTTATTTCACTCAGCATAATCTCTTCCAGTCCCAACCATGTTGATATAAAACTTGGGTATTCATCCTTTCTGATGGAGGCATAATACTCCAGGGTATATGTGGACCATATCTTCTTTATCTATCCATTCGTCTGTTGGAGGGCATCTTGGCTCTTTCCATGGTTTGACAACTGTGGCCATTGCTATTATGAACATTGGGGTACAGATGACCCTTCTTTTCACTACACCTGTTATCTTTGTGGTAAATACCCAATAGGGCAATTGCAGGGTCATACGGAAGCTCTATTTTTAATTTCTTAAGGAATCTCCACACTGTTTTCCAAAGTGGCTGCACCAACTTGCATTCCCACCAATAGTGTAAGAGGGTTCCCCTTTCTCCACATCCTGTCCAACACTTGTTTACTGTCTTGTTAATTTTGGCCATTCTAACTGGTGTTAGGTGGTATTTCAATGTAGTTTTGATTTGAATCTACCTGATGGCTAAGGATGATGAACATTTTTCCATGTGTCTGTTAGCCATTTGTATGTCTTCTTTGGAGAAGTGTCTGTTCATGTCTTCTGCCTGGTTTTTGACGTGATTATCTGTTTTTTGTGTGTTAAGTTTGAGGAGTTCTTTATAGATCTTGGATATCAGCCCTTTGTCTGTGGTGTCATTTGCGAATATCTTCTCCCATTCCTTTTTGTTCTGTTGACTGCTTCCTTTGCTGTGCAGAAACTGAAGAATTCTACCAAACCTTCAAAGAAGAAATAACACCTATTCTCCTGAAGCTGTTTCAAAAAATAGAAACAGAAGGAAAACTTCCAGACTCTTTCTATGAAGCCAGCATTACCCTGATCCCTAAACCAGGCAAAGACCCCACCAAAAAGGAGAATTTTAGACCAATACCCCTGATGAATATGGAGGCCAAGATTCTCAACAAGATCCTAGCTAACAGGACCCAACAGTACGTTAAAAAGATTACCCACATGACAAGGTGGGATTTATCCTTGGAATGCAAGGGTGGTTCCACATTAGCAAATCAATCAATGTGACAGAAAAAACCTGTAAGAGAAAAGAGAAAAACCACGTGGTCCTCTCGATGCAGAAAAAGTTATTTGACAAGATACAGCATCCATTGTTGATTAAAACACTTCAAAGTATAGGGATAGAGGGAAGATTCCTCAACTTCATAAAATCTACCTATGAAAAACCCCCAGCAAATATCATTCTCAACAGGGAAAAGCTGACAGCCTTACCTCTGAGATCAGGAATACAAAAAGGATGTCCACTTTCCCCACTGTTGTTCAACGTAGTATTAGACATCCTAGCAACAGCAATCAGACAACAAAAAGAAGTAGCAAGTATTCGAACTGGCAAAGAAGAAGTCAAACTCTCTCTCTTTGCAGAGACATGATACTTTATATGGAAAACAAAAGACTCCACCCCCACACAACTAGAACTCATACAGCAATTCAGTAATGTGGCAGGATAGAAAATCAATGTACAGAAATCAGTTGCTTTCTTACACACTAAAAATGAAAATATAGAAAGGGAAATTAGAGAATTGATTCCATTTACTATAGCACCAAGAACCATAAGATACCTGGGAATAAACCTAACCAAAGTGGTAAAGGATCTACACTCGAGGAACTATAGAACACTGAAGAAGACCAAAAGATGGAAGAGCATTCCATGCTCATGGATTGGAAGAATCAGCATTGTTAAAATGTCTATACTGCCTAGAGCAATCTATACTTTCAATGCCATTCTGATCAAATTTCACCAGCACTTTTCAAAGAGCTAGAACAAACAATCCTAAAATTTGTATGGAACCAGAAGAGACCCCAAATTGTTAAGCAAATGTTGAAAAAGAAAAACAAAACTGGGGCATCACATTGTCTGATTTCAAGTTTTACTACAAAGCTGTGATCACCAAGAGAGCATGGTACTGACACAAAAACAGACATATGCACCAGAGGAACAGAGTAGAGAGTACAGATATGGACCCTCAACACTATGGTCAAACAATCTTCAACAAAATAGGACAAAATATACAGGGGGAAATAGTCTATTTAATAAATGCTGCTGGGAAAATTGGACAGCTATGTATAGAGGAATGAAACTCGACCATTCTCTTACACCACACACAAAGACAAATTTGCAATGGATAAAAGACCTCAACATGAGACAAGAATCTATCAAAATCCTAGAGGAGAACACAAACAGTAACCTCTTTGAGATCAGCCACAGCAACTTCTTTCAAGATATGTCTCCAAAGGCAAAGGAAATGAAAGCAAAAATGAACTTTTGGGATTTCATCAAGATCACATTCACATTCTTAAAGATTTACAGTTATATTTACTCAAGCAAAAATACATAAACATTCATATTTCTATCCCTAAATCTGTCATTTTTTACTTTATTGTTTTAATTAGCATACTCTAAAAGTGGCTATTTTAGTATACAATTTTATGAATTTTAATACATGAATAGATCTGTTTCACTAGTTTCTCAGTTAGGATACACCTAATTGTGAATAAGAAACTGTTGTTTATTCCATCACTCCCAAAATTCCTTTTGTGTTACTCACTTCATGGGAGGAGTGACATCATCTCTCCATCCATAATCCTATTAACCACTTATCTGTACTCCTTCACTACAGTTTTGTCTTTTTGAGAATAAAATAACTACTTTCGGGTGCCTGGGTGGCTCAATGGGTTAAGCCTCTGCTTTCGGCTCAGGTCATGATCTCAGGGTCCTGGGATCGAGCCCTACGTCGGGATCTCTGCTCAGCAGGGAGACGTCTTTCCCCTCTCCCTCTGCCTGACTCTCTGTCTACTAGTGAATTCTCTCTCTGTCAAATGAATAAATAAAATATTTTAAAATAACTAATTTCATTTAGTATATAGTTAAACATCCGACTACTCTTATGACCAAAAGTCATATTCATAGGACTTTATCTGAGAGAAATGAAATCATATCTTTAAAACTTACATAAACTACATAAAAATTAATGATGTGTGACTATCATAACTTAAAAAAACATATGTATAAAATTATTCAGATTAGCCAAGCACTGAAAACAACTCAAATACCAGTCAAAAGAATAAAAAATAAAATTGTGTTATATTCATACAGTTGAATACCATACTTCAATAAAATGAATGGACTATTGATATAACAATAATACAAGTATCTCAGCAACATGTTAAATAAAAAAAGGGCCAGACAAAAAAGTTAACATACTGATAGATTTATATATATCACCAGTATACACATACAGGCAAAACTACTCTATGGTTGCAGAAATAAGGAAAGTAAGAACAGTAGTTGCTCTTTGTATAGAGGATTGTACCAGAAAGGAACATAAGGAAGTTGCTTGAATTGATGAAAATATTCTCTACTTCAACTGAAATGTCATAGTTATAATAAAAGTTTATCACCTTAAAAAAAAAAAAGTTTATCACCTTGATCCAAATGTGCATGTAAAGTTTCTGCAACTCACTTATGTAAATTACACCACATTTGTGTATAACAGGAAATTTCAAAAGAAAAAAAACAGACAAATGTCTGAGAATTTTTCAAAAATGATATCACAGAGAAAAATCTTAAAAATTGATGGAGATTTTCTAATTTCCCTTTCTATATTTTCATTGTTAGTGTATAAGAAAGCCACTGATTTCTGCACATTGACTTTGTATCCTGCCACATTGCTGAATTGCTGTATGAGTTCTGGTAGTTTGGGGGCTGAGTCTTTTGGGTCTTCCATATAAAGAATCATGTCATCTGCGAAGAGAGAGAGTTTGACTTCTTCATTACCAATTTGGATACCTTTTATTTCTCTTTGTTGTCTGATTGCTGTTGCTAGGACTTCTAATACAATGTTGAAAAGGGAGGTGAAAGTGGGCATCCTTGTCTTGTTCCTGATCTCAACGGGAAGGCTGCAAGCTTTTTCCCACTGAGGATGATATTTGCTGTGGGTCTTTCATAGACAGATTTGATGAGGTTCAGGAATGTTCCCTTTTCCCTATACTTTGAAGCGTTTTAATCAGGAACGGATGCTGGATTTTGTCAAATGCTTTTTCTGCATCAATTGAGAGGACCATGTGGTTCTTCTCTCTTCTCATATTAATTTCTTGTATCACATTGATTGATTTGCAAATGTTGAACCATCCTTGTAGCCCAGGGATGAATCCCACCTGATCATGGTGGATAATCTTTTTAATGTGCTGTTGGATCCTGTTGGCTAGGATCTTGTTGAGAATCTTAGCATCCATATTCATCAGTGATATTGGTCTGAAATTCTCCTTTTTGGTGGGGTCTTTGCCTGGTTTGGGGATCAGGGTAATGCTGGCTTCATAGAAGAGTCTGGAAGTTTTCCTTCTGCTTCAATTTTTTGAAACAGTTTCAGAAGAATAGGTGTTATTTCTTCTTTGAAGGTTTGGTAGAATTCCCCAGGGAATCCGTTAGGTCCTGGGCTCTTGTTTTTTGGGAGGTTTTTGATCACTGCTTCAATCTTGTTATTAGATGTCTGTCTATTCAGGTTGTCGATTTCTTCCTGGTTCAATTTTGGTAGTTTATATTTTTCCAGGAATGCATCCATTTCATCTAGGTTGCTAAGCTTATTGGCATATAACTGTTGATAGCAACAAGAACCATAAGATACCTGGGAATAAACCTAACCAAAGAGGTAAAGGATCTGTACTCAAGGAACTACAGAACACTCATGAAAGAAATTGAAGAAGACACAAAAAGATGGAAGACCATTCCATGCTCTTGGATCGGAAGAATAAACATTGTTAAAATGTCTATACTGCCTAGAGCAATCTATACTTTTAATGCCATTCTGATCAAAATTCCACCGGTATTCTTCAAAGAGCTGGAGCAAATAATCCAAAAATTTTTATGGAATCAGAAGAGACCCCGAATCGCTAAGGAAATGTTGAAAAACAAAAATAAAGCTGGGGGCATCACATTACCTGATTTCAAGCTTTATTACAAAGCTGTGATCACCAAGACAGCATGGTACTGGCATAAAAACAGACACATAGACCAGTGGAACAGAGTAGAGAGCCCAGATATGGACCCTCAACTCTATGGTCAATTAATCTTCGACAAAACAGAAAAAAATATACAGTGGAAAAAAGACAGTCTCTTCAATAAATTGTGCTGGGAAAAGTGGACAGCTATATGTAGAAGAATGAAACTCGACCATTCTCTTACACCGTACACAAAGATAACCTCAAAATGGATAAAAGACCTCAATGTGAGACAGGAATCCATCAGAATCCTAGAGGAGAACATAGGCAGTAATCTCTTCAATATCAGCCACAGCAACTTCTTTCAAAATATGTCTCCAAAGGCAAAGGAAACTAAAGCAAAAATAAACTTTTGGGACTTCATCAAAATCAAAAGCTTCTGCACAGCAAAGAAAATAGTCAAAAAAACAAAGAGGCAACCCACGGAATGGGAGAAGATATTTGCAAATGACAGTACAGACAAAAGGTTGATATCCAGGATCTATAATGAACTCCTCAAACTCAACACACACGAAACAGGCAAAAATATCAAAAAATGGGAAGAAGATATGAACAGACACTTCTCCAATCAAGACATACAAATGGCTATCAGACACATGAAAAAATGTTCATCATCATTAGCCCTCAGGGAGATTCAAATTAAAACCACATTGAGATATCACCTTACACCAGTTAGAATGGCCAAAATTAACAAAACAGGACACAACATGTATTAGAGAGGATGTGGAGAAAGAGGAACCTTCTTATACTGTTGATGGGAATGCAAGTTGGTGCAGCCTCTTTGGAGAACAGTGTGGAGATGCCTCAAGAACTTCCCTATGACCCTGCAATTGCACTCCTGGGTATTTACCCCAAAGATACAGATGTCGTGAAAAGAAGGGCCATTACCCCAATGTTTATAGCAGCAATGGCCATGGTCGCCAAACTATGGAAAGAACCAAGATGCCCTTCAATGGACGAATGGATAAGGAAGATGTGGTCCATATACACTATGGAGTATTATGCCTCCATCAGAAAACACGAATACCCAACTTTTGTAGCAACATGGACGGGACTGGAAGAGATTATGCTGAGTGAAATAAGTCAATCAGAGAGAGTCAATTATCATATGGTTTCACTTATTTGTGGAGCATAACAAATATCATGGAGGACAAGGGGTGTTAGAGAGGAGCAGGGAGTTGGGGTAAATTGGAAGGGGAGGTGAATCATAAGAGACTATGGACTCTGTAAAACAATCTGAGGGGTTTGAAGTGGCGGGGGTGTGGGCGGTTGGGGTACCAGGTGGTGGGTATTATAGAGGGCACAGATTGCATGGAGCACTGGATGTGTTGAAAAAATAATGAATACTGTTTTTCTGAAAATAAATAAATTGAAAAAATTTAAATAAAATTGATGGAGAAAAAAAGGCAGATTATCCTCAAAAGACAAAGTATTAAGACTGATAAAGGACTTTTTAATAGAAATGATAAAAACCAAAAGTCAAGGAACAAACATGCTGGCATGCTAAAAACCAGAAAGAATAATAAATAGCTACAATTCTAAAACAAATATTTTAATACTCTGAATGAAATTAAAATAAAAATCAGACAAAAACTAGATACAGTTTCCAACAGAACTACAGATAAAAGAAAAATATTCATGAATAAAACCATGAGAATACAGACAGAAATAAAAAAGCAATGTGAAACTATAAATGCATTTTGACTGTGGTCTCTTTTTTTTCCATTTAAATACATGGCAATAATAAAGCAAGTGTTGGGGATAATTATTTTCTTTTCTAGCATTACAAAATAGAGACCACTGATACAAAGTCAAAAAACCTAAATACTCTTATATATTTTAACTAAATTTAGTTGCTACTAACAGCCTAGAAAGCAGGAATAACTGGCTTCAAAAAGCCTATTTTCCAAATATTTAAGAGAGGGAAAACAAAACAGACAATGAGCTCAAAAACTCTCCAGAGAATTTTTTTCAAAGACAAAATTTGAGCAGCACTTCACAAAAGTAGCTATCCAAATTTCTAAGAGGTGCCTGACAGAGCAGTCAACTTATTAGCTGTCAGGGAAATTCTAATTAAAATCAAAATATTATACTACAACAGATCCAGGAAGTAGATAAAGTGAAAAATATAATACCAAATTCTGGTAAAGATACAAAACATCTGGAACTCATACACTTTTCTTACATAAAATGGAAGAGACTTTCAGAAAACTATCTTGCCAGTTTATATTACTGCTAAAAATATACATGCCTCATAACCTAAGCATTACACTCCCAGTTATATATCCAATGGAAATGTATACTAATGCCCACCAAAAAAAAGTACAAGTTTTTAAAAGATAAAAAGGCAATAACCAAATTACCCAACAACATCGACATATTTATCAATCACAGAACTGATTACAGTAATTGTGGCTCATTCTGACAGAAAAGTACAATTCAGCAATAAGAACAAAACAATTCTTCCTATCATAAAGGCCTGGATGACTCTCAAAAACAAAATAAGAAGGAAATAAAGTTATTCACAAAAGACAAAATTCCATGTATATCAACTCTCCAACAGGCAAGACCATCTTATTAGAAACCAGGTGAGTGATTATTCTCAGATGAATAGTGAAGAAGGATCATGAGGGAAGCTTCTAAGGTTCTGTTTTTATTTATTCTATTCTTTATTTAAGTACCAGTTTTACAAGGCTGTTAAATTTGTGAAAATTCATGGAAAAATACACATAGGCTTTCTGTAGGTAGGTTACATGTTATTAAAATATTTAGAATAGAATTGTTTTATATGTGTCAAATTCCTTCAAAATTATCATTTTTTTTTCTTTTTTCTTTCCATCAGACAACTCTTTTTTTTTTTTTAAGATTTTATTTATTTGACACAGAGAGAGAGAGAGATCACAAGTAGGCAGAGAGGCAGGCAGAGAGAGAGGGGGAATCAGCCTCTCTGATGAGCAGAGAGCCCAATGCAGGGCTCAATCCCAGGACCTGATTATGACCTGAGCCAAGGGCAGAGGCTTAACCCACTGAGCTACCCAGGCACCTTCCATCAGACAATTCTGAAGTTGTTAGGTATAAGATGTGTATTCTTTCTTTATTTCTTTCTTTTTTTTTTAAAGATTTTATTTATTTATTTGATACGGATCACCAGTAGGTAGAGAGGCAGGCGGGGGTGGGGGGAGCAGGCTCCCTACTGAGCAGAGAGCCCAATGTGGGGCTTGATCCCAGGACCCTGGGATCATGACCTGAGCCGAAGGCTCAGAGGCTTTAACCCACTGAGCCACCAGGCGCCCCTATTCTTTCTTTAAAGAATATTTTATTTATTTATCTGAGGAAGAAAGAGAGGACGCACTGGGGGTCGGGGGTGCAGAGGGAGAGGGAAAAACACAATCTATACTGAGCAGGGAACCTGACCTGGGGCTGGATCCAGAATCCCAGGATCATGATCTGAGCCAAAGGCAGACACTTAACGAACTGAGTCACCCAGGCACCCTCAGATGTGTATTCTTGATGATAGTTTGAAATTATTCTTAAAATGTATATAAAGTTTACTAGTTTTACTAAAAAGCTTATGTCAAACTTTTCAAAAACTATAAAGTTACCATATTAACTATCATATAGGATTCTATTTATCACACCCTCACATATCCCCACACAACTCACACCCCATATACACAATGCGCACACTCCCAGTACTTGGGAAATATGCTACACATCAAACAATATTAACAATCTAAACAACTATATTTCAATAAAATAAATTTGTTACTCATCTTTAATTCCTTATAAATTTATTTCGGATCACTCAGTACATAATTCTTATAGCTTTTATAGTAAAATAATATAAATTCTTGATAACTTTCTTCTCTGGTTATAAAATAGTGAACATTAAAACTTGCATAAAACAGGCTATAATAATGTTTTATTATTTTGAATATATATCTGAGGTTGAAGAAATTGGAAAATCAAGGTCAATGTAGTTACCTGACTTAATACTTAAAGACATTAAATTTATTTGAAAATGGAAATTATTTTAAAGATTTGTATTCTCATTATAGTTTAATCATTCAACACTGTTAAATCAAAAATATTGTCCAAGATCAAAGTTATCTCTCAAATCAATGTAATATATCATATATACATGTATATCCACATGTGCATGGATGTGTGTGCATGCTTATGTGAGAGGTGTGTGTGTGTTTGTGTAATCAGAACTGAGCTAAACAAATTCCTTTCTTCAGGCACCAGCCATAGAAGCTTAAAAAGTTTTGCCTCTTTTTTTAAGGTTTTATTTATTTATTTAAGAGAGAGAGCATGAGAGGGGAGAGGTCAGAAGGAAAAGGAGACTCCCCATTGAGAAGGCAGCCAGATGTGGGACTCAATCCTGAGACTCCAGGATCACAACCTGAGCTGAAGGCAGTTGCTTAACCAACTGAGCCACCCAGACACCCCAATTTTGCTTGGTTTTGACCTTGACACACGTGTAATGATATACATGCTCTTTTCTGTGTTATTGTGTGTTTGCTTAGTATTTTGCTTGTGAGAATAATTTTTTGTTTATAGCAATATTTATTTTATTCTTCATAAAGTACAGTATTCCTTATATAAATATACTACAATTTATTTATCAATTTCCATAATCCTGCTATTTTGAAGGGTTATTTTTTGGGGGGGGAATCTTTATTATTTATTTATATTTTTAAGTTTTCACACCCAAGTTATTATAAAGCTGGCAAACACTAATGAAGTATTTATTCCATAAAACTATAACCACGTATTTCCAGACACTGTAAGTATATGACTGTACTAACATTAATACTCATCATTACTGCAACAATTTCATATTTTAAAAAAGTATCAGGAAAAAAAAAAGTATCAGGACACTTGGGTGGCTCAATTAGTTAAGCATCTGCCTCCGGCCCAGGTCATGATCCTGGGGTCCTGGGAAGGAGCCCCGCATCTGGCTCCCTGCTTCTCCCACTCCCTCTGCCTACTGGTTCTCCCACTTGTGCTCACTCTCTGTCAATGAATAAATAAATCTTTTAAAAAAAAGTATCAAGTGTTAAATATTGAGTCATACAATTCAAAAGGAATATAAAATAATAAAGTTTTATTAAATTTATTAGCATAAATCCACTGTTCCTTTTTACAAAAGACAATTGGAAGAAAGGGAAAAAATATTCTTCACACAAAAGTATTTGGTAAACAACATATTCTAAGTATGTATGGGGAAAATAGAGGATTTTTAGAAATCTGATTGATATTAGTTGTTTTTTACAATAACAAAACATCTTTTAAGAACAATTTACTACACATTCTATGCATCCTACACAAAACAAAGTCAATGTTTTACTCATAGTATTAATTAATCTCAGTCCTATTCTTTCTTTTTTAATGCTCTCTGTTAGATTATGCCCCAAAGTGCAAACACAAAGGCTTTTTTTCCCTGATGATATTAAAGCATGTGCTCCGTATAATGTGGCTATGTCCATAAACTTTCAAACAGGTATTTATTTTTTTTAATAAAATGGGAGGTTCTAATGGAGATTCCCTAACAACAGAAAATAAGATCTCTAGAAAGAAATTAAGTAATCACTGTGAAACTTGGCAAAAATCAACAAAGCAATGGTTGCACCAACCTAATATACACTGGAACAGATGTGGTAAATGTAAATGAAGAGTGAGCAAATAAATAAATGCTACTTTCCATGAAATGATCTAGAGTGCTGTTCACAGTTCTTGGGGTCTTAATTGCATATAACACTAAAAATATACAAGTATTGTGTTTCTTATTTTGTCACCTAATCCTTCTAAATTTTGTATATATTCATGAGTTTCTGGCATTTGCAAACTACCTGCATCACTACGCATATTCTTTGTACCCTAGTTAATCCAAAGTCAAACTGGTAACTTACAGTTGGAATCTTACTACCATCTTGATTTTTTAGACTCAGCTCTTGCAGTAACTCATCCTTTCCCTTTTGTATCACCAATATCTCCCTCTCTCCTAGATTGTATTCATTCAAACACACACAATTTAAAACAAAAACAAAATCAAAACCCTTCCAAGATCCAATATTCCATCAAGTGATATATATATATATATATATATATATATATATATATATATATAATATATATATATATGTATTTTTAATATCCTTGGGAAAACTCTGAACAAACTCTACAGAATATTTCCTCAGTGCCCATTCACTCTAACCTAAATTAATCTCAAATACATTTTCAACCTTGTCATCAAAACATTGCTATATCATGATCCTTGACCATTTTTGTGGCCATAGCCACTACCCACCCCTTTTCCCTCATACTACTTGAAGTTTTAGTAGATATTATTCTATTATCCCTTAAAACATATCCTCTCAATTCTGAGAAACAATTCTCTCATATGCCTACTTCCAATGCTAATTTCCATTTTCATATCTTCATTTTTATTCTTCCTTTCTTCTGCACTAATTTGTTGTTAATATCATCTACAGTATTTACCTCAAATATTATAGCTTTCTCACTAAGAACATGATCTTCCATGTCCCTACATTGTTTCCCCTTTTGGCACATGTGCAATACTTATAATTTTTTTAATGTCCTAAGTAACTAATATATCATTTGTGTTATTTGAATCAGTTTTAGATGACTGATTTTTCTCCTCATTTTAAGTTGTTTCCTGTTCCTATGGAAATTGATGGGCTTTTTTTGTTTTTTTTTTGTTTTTTTTTTATGTCGAACAGTGCAAACTGTACTTTTATGTGATGGATGGTTTTGTTTTGTTTTTAAAGATTGTATTTATTTGACAGAGAGAGCAAGGGAGCACAAGCAGGGGGAGCAGTGGAAGAAGAGGGAGAAGCAGTCTCCCCACAAAGCAGGGAGTCCAATGCGGGGCTCAATCCCAGGACCCTGGGATTATGACATGAGCTGAACACAGATGCTTAACCATCTGAGCGACCCATGCACCCTGTGACGGTTAGTTTTTATTACTATGCATATTCTTCAGCTTTGTTTTGGCAAGTATTTAAGTTACCTTTAAACAGCTAGATTATTTGGTTTTTGCTCTTCAGCTTTGTTAGAGAGGACCAGGATAACATTTGATCTAGGGTTAGTTTGGTCTCACTACTAAGTTAATACCTTAAGCTACATGTCTAATGAACTGTGGGATTTTCTACTGTCGCTAGTTTGATTATAATTTATTGTAAACCTGGTGTAAAATCCCATTCCACTCAATTCTAATCCTTCAGATAGGCCTTTCTCTGGCCTTAAGTAGTTTTCCTTAAATGGATGTACTACTCTAGACCCATATGAAGACTCAGCAGCCTCTCTGCAGATCTCTGGAATTCTCTCTCCATGTAGCTGTCTCCTTCCTGATACTCTAAGAACTCTAGTTTTAGTCTCCCCAGATTTTCAGTTCTTCCTCTTCAACTCGTGCTATTTGTCAGGCTCTTTCAAGTTTACCCATACTTGTACTACATCCTGCAAAATTTCTCCAGGTAGGAAGAAGCTGTGAAAATAGTAGGGCTTCCACAGTTTGTTCCCTAATTTTTGGAGACCACCTACACTTGTTGTGTGATATCCATTGTCTTGTGTTTTTAGTCAAATTTCTTATTGTCTTGGGTATCATATTTGCCCAGATCAAAAGTCTTAGTCTGAGTTTACCCTAATGCTGAATCAGATAAATCTGGGCCACTGGGAGAAAAATCTGGCTTTGCCAAGGACCTTATCTAAGGTGAGAGGCTATGCTAGTAATAAAAGAACAAGGAAAACAATTTGATCCAGAAGAGACCAGAGTTTAAATTGGTAATAGGCAAATTAGTCAGATACTCAAAACACTTGTCCCAGGGGTGCCTGGGTGGCTCAGTAGGTTAAAGGCTCTGCCTTCGGCTCAGGTCATGATCCCAGGGTCCTGGGATGGAGCCCCATGTGGGGCTCTCTGCTCAGTGGGGAGCCGGCTTCCCTCCCCACCTCTATCTGCCTGCCTCTCTGCCTACTTGTGATCTCTATCAAATAAATAAAATCTTCTTTTTAAAGATTTATTAATTAATTTATTTATTTGACAGAGAGAGAGAGGGAGAGATCACAAGTAGGCAGAGAGGTAGGCAGAGAGGTAGGCAGAGAGGCAGGCAGAGAGAGAGAGGAAGGGAAGCAGGCTCCCTTCTGAGCAGAGAGCCCGATGCAGGACTCTATCCCAGGACCCTGAGATCATGACCCGAGCCGAAGGCAGCGGCCCAACCCACTGAGCCACCCAGGCGCCCCAATAAATAAAATCTTAAAAAAAAAAAAATCCACTTGCCCCAGACAGCAGCTAGAATCATACACTGAGTGTAATGTCCTATTAACATTTTATTTCAGAGGAAGCATGTAAATCTGAAAGAAAAAAGAAAATATTTGGAACATCACACTGTTCCTTTCTCAATAGGAAAATAAGAGCAGGAAATGTATAGCAGCCTTTCATAAGTGGCTGCAAGAGGTTCCATATGAGAAATTTTTTTTGAAAACTACTGCAGGACTACCCATTTTACTATTGATGATAACAATATGCTTTAAGAAAAGGGGGGAAAAGGCACCTGGGTGGCTCAGTTGGTTAAGCAACTGCCTACAACTCAAGTCATAATCCTGGAGTCCTAGAATCGAGTCCCACCTTGGGCTCCTAGCTCCAAGGGAAGTCTACTTCTCCTTCTGACCATCTCCTCTCTCATGCTCTCTCTCACTGTCTCTCTCTCAAATAAATAAATAAAATCTTAAAAAAAAAAAAGGAAATAAAAGAAAAGGAGAAAACACACTTTCTTCTCATCTGTGTTAATCGGTGTGACCACACATCAACTAATATTTGAGAGGTGACAAAGTAAATAGATGGTCTCGACAATCTGACATTTCCCATCATATCTTGTTATATTAGCCATTGACTGAAAAGGATACTGAGAACATTATAGCTAAGGAATTTCTTCTTCATATTTTGTGGCTCGGTGGGTTAGGATCATGACCTCATCATCAAGTTGGACATATTTGCTTTGTGTGAGGAAACCTTTTGTTACTTTGGAGGCAGGAAGCTTTTCAGGTTCTGCAAACTTCTTGTAGCAGCAAAGAATCCATACACATTTGTTGTATCTTTGCTCTGCTTAGAACCTGTATTTTCTGAGACTAATTCATAAGTATTATGGGTGTGCCCATGGTTAGTACTTTCTTTTTACATAAGAGCTCTTAAGAGCTCATATTTGTAACAATAGATTAATCACTACTCTTCTCTCATTCTATCATAACTTGGTTAGGATACATTCACACAGCACTGCTTTCTCTCCTGATCACTCACTTAATTCATTTAATCATTCATTCATTTATCCATTCATTCACTTACCCATTAATTTATCAAACATTAATACTGAGTACCCACTCTCCTTTTTCCTAAGATCTTATTACTGAAACTGAAATTTAACAAATTGAAACCTTACCTTTGATTTACCCTCATTCTTTTATTTACAGAATTAGATTAGCTATTGTTGTAAAAATCTTTCCTAAAATATGGTTTAACTCTTTTTTATAAGGACATGTAAAAGATGTCTGAGTACAGATTAAACTTTGTTTTTTGAGAATCAGGGCCTAATCAAAATTTCTGAGATTCTGGGGCACCTGGGTGGCTCAAATGGTTAAGCAACTGCCTTTGGCTCAGGTCATGATACTGGAGTCCTGGGATTGAGACCCACATCAGGCTCCCTGCTCAGCAAGGAGTCTGGTTCTCCCTCTGACCCTCCCCCTTCTCATGCTCTCTCTCTCTCTCTCTCTCTCTCTCTCTCATGCTTTCTCTCTCTCTCTCTCTCAAATAAATAAAATTAAAAAAAATTGTTCTGAGATTCTGACCTAAGAGGGAAAATAATAATAGTCTTTAGCCTTGTATCTCTATCCATCAAGAGTAATTAATACTCAGGCCTGAGCAGAGGACATCAGGTAGCAGGATTTATCTTAGTTGGATGTACTATCTAAACAAATCTTTAAGAGCAGCTAATATTTATTGACTATTAACTGTGCTAGGCATTGGCACAAGTTTTGTTCTGTTTCATCTTTAAAACAGTGTCTTGAGGTGTGCCTGCTGGCTCAGTTGGTTAAGCATCTGTCTTCAGCTTAGGTCCCAATCCCAGGGTCCTGGGACTTGACCCAAACTGGGCTCCCTGCTCAGCAGGGAGTCTGCTTCTCTCTCTCTTTCTCGCTCTCATCTCTCTGAAATAAGTGTAATCTTTAAAAAAAAAAATAAAATAAAATAGTTTCTTGAGCTAAGTACTACTCTTAACCATAATTTTGCAAATAAGAAGACCAAGAATCATAACAGTTAAAAGCTTTCCCATGTACACAACAGTAGTGTCAGAATTGAACCCAGGTCATATCATACAAGAGCCATACTCTTAACCAATTTGCTTTACTAACTCCTTAATTCATTGATGGTGCACAGAAACCCACTCTTTCTACCTTTGATGGTGCTTTAGGTCTTGATTCAATTGACTTATGAACTCATTTATTTCTTAAATTTCAAGTTTTGTTATATGTTTGTAATATTATAATTTCTTTCTCAACTTCAGTACTGATGGCCTACTGCCTTTGCCTCTCAGGATTATCAAACAAACCAGATCAAATGCAATTCAGGCAGTTCAGGGCTTCTCTTGTAAACCTGGAGAATTCTGGCAACTCAGCAGAATTCTTTATAAATACAGATTCTTACAAAGGAATAAGTTGAACAGCTTTTCACAGTTATTCCAGAAAAGAAAGTCTGGCCACTCAAAGAGTAGGACTTAATATTACAGATGTGTTTCTACTAACAATCAGGTAGGGCTCAAACAACTAGTAATTGTTAGTTAAGATGCTTGCTTCCTTCTTTAAAGTCTTCATAAAGTCTTATAGAGCCACCTTCTTCCTCCATTTTAAGTGTTTGTAAACTTGTCAGCACGAACTATGGCAGAGGTCTAAATGCTGTTCATTTATATTCTCTTGTGAGGTCAAGAAACCTCTCTTAAATCTAGTCTCAGAACCTAAGTTATTATAAAGTCAACACTATAACTACTGATGTTCTTAGATGTTCTTCTGGAAAATATTTTCATTTTTTGCCTAGTGAAATATTTTACTTATCTCCCCTACTCTAGAGTCTTCTTTACCTAGTTCCTTTGATAGGTGTTTTCCTTTCTGTTTCCTTAAATCTTTTCTCCATGTAATATTTGGCAATACAATGGCCATCATATTCTAAGTATTTAAAGAAAAACAAGCAAATTACATAATCTGAACAAAGAGAATAAAAAAAGTTTGGACTGATTTTGACTATTTCTCCTTTTCCAATGACAGATTACCTGTCTTTATTTTATGTGTATTTATTATTTATCATAAATACGGTATCTATAAAATTGGATAAAAAAATTAGAAATATGAAAAATATACCTCACTCATATCACCCTTGTACAAGCACAATTAATACTGCAGAATATCAGTTTCCAAATTTTCTTAATACAGGTTATTTTAATTCAGTTTTAATCTTGTAATTATTTTACATTTATTTATTTATAAATTTTTTAGCACATGTTATTTTAATTCAGTTTTAATCTTGCAATTATTTGATTACACATATTCTTAAATACATTTTTAATCATGAAATTTTAAACGAGTTCTCTCTTACAGCATGCATGTGTGAAAATCTAAATGTTCCATGATTTCAAACAACACTGAGATGATTTTTCATATTTGCTATTTTTTCCTTGGTCTAGGAACTCAGAAGTTACATTTTTAGAGCAAAATAAATGTGTCTGAGCCTGTGTTTAGGGTACTTTAATGGTTTTATTGGGAGGAAAAAAACCCTTATATTAAAGTGGATCTGATATTTAAGAGAGTCAGTGGTACCACAGAAGAAAGCGCCACGAAATTGCTATAAGTCATGTAATTTACATGCATCTTGTGATCCTGTTCTTGCCTGTACTTTAACATTTGTTTCCACTGTGGAATGGTTAGCTGTTGTACCTGTCTGAATTTAAGACTAAACAGACCTAATTACATACGCAAGCTCCTGATCAAAGTTCTGCATTTGTTTTTGAGGCACTCAACAGCAGATCAGGAACTATATTTTTAAAACAGAATAAGTTTTCTGGCAGCATGATGGTCCTATTCCAAAATGGTAGGAAATTATGCTGAGAATTTGCTACTGGGCTACCAGAAACTCCACACCACATTCTTATTTGCCACTTCTACTTTAACCATATCAGATTTACTGGATTGTATGGCTGAACTGTCAAGAAGCTTGTGCCATAATCTGGATTTGTTCCAAATCTTCTCATAATCTTAGTGCCAATCAATACTTGCAGCCTACAGAGTCCTCTAATAATGGATCAGAGTAGTATTCTCAAGTGTGGGATATGCTGCCTCCCAGCTCTAAGCATCCAGCTCTCTGCCTCATTCTAGTCCTTAGTGTCCCATTTTTTAAATATCAGAATCCTAAATCTAATATAAGTGAACTGCCAAAGTTGTAATGCCAACACTTTTCACATATTCCTGCTTTTATAATTTGACTCTCGCCCTAATTTTCCCTGCTGGTCTCCTTAAATGCATCCATAGAGGCCCCATGTGTTTCACAGCATGCCTTGAGTTGATAACTGGCAGATCTGAACTTACCATATTCCTTCCCAAAACTTATTAAGCATTTACAAAGTCTTCCAATTAAACAATTCTCATAATTAGTATTTCTTCACACTGTTCAAGGGCTATAACTATCTCATGACCTGCACTTCATTTTCTATCTATAGATTATCTCAACCCACCAGATGAGATTCTTTGTAATTGTTATGGTACTGTTTACTAAGGGTTGTCTTTATCTTTTTTGTTTATTGTAGGTAGCACTGGGGTCATGATTTTCATCTGATGGACAAATGATCCAGTCCCACAATTCTAATGAAACTGCTTTCTAGGCCAACTCTAAGGTATTGACTTTCCTAAGTTACCCCAAAAGTGGGGCCTGAAACTGTAGCTTATTGAAGATACTTTATTTGGAAGTTATCCCATATGCTCAAGTGAGGCATGGAGGCAGGAATACAAATAAGGACAAAAAGCCAATTAAAAAAGTACATTATTAAATTGGCCATTTCTATCTATTACTGGGATCCTGTTTAACAGCCTAATGCAGTGATTATCAGAACTATCTACCAGAGAAACAAAAAGAAATGTTCACCCTTTTACTCTTACCCTGCCTTTGTCAAGAGCAGTCTTTTCACAGGTAGCATTAATTCCCTGACTGGATTGCTCACGCCTGAGGAAGAAACGGTTGCTCAGACATACCATGCTAAGATCTCAGAGAGGCTCAAAGGCAATCAACAAGACCTGTGAAGGTCAAATTGTACCTGTGTGAATCTAGTCAAAATGAACACTGAACCAGCTGGGGCATGGAGTAAGAACCTAAAGATTTGAAACGGCATGTGAGAAATGCTGGATGTAGGTCATCTTATTCTATTTATCTCTTCTTTTTCCCTTATGGAAGACAAAAGAGAAATATCAGTAGGAACTCCTCCTTTCAAATTTTGTTTTCCTTTTTATTTCATGTGGTTCTAACCTTCATTGTATTTCTTTATCCTCATTTAGGAAAAATAGCAACTTTTGCCATGAACTCTACTGAATTGAATGGCTGCCAGATTACAGAGATTCAAAGTAGCATGTGGGGAAATTAAATACATAATATATATTTTATACATATTTTTATATGTATATATCTACAGATTTTGCTAGACTGATATTGTCCTCCCAGTACATGTAGCATATTCACATTTATTTCAGCCAATTTTGACCTAATTGGAGTTCAAACTGAGTTAGTATCCTTTGCTTTTCTTTCTTGGATTGCTGCAAGGACTTAGTAATTTTCATTTCTGCTTGCCTTCTGTCACTCCATTGGTCATATCTATGTAATCATATTATATGTTACCCCTTCATAAGCAATTCTCATTCTCTTCACCATAACCCTTCCTGCAGTTTGTGAAATGGTACTAATACTTTCATTTTTATAAATAAGGCCATGGTTATTCAAATGAGGTAAATAGCAAGTATAAAGTCAAACTGTAAACTAGCTATGTAGCCAATATGAAAAAGATTTTATCATTAGCTCTCAAAGAAGGTAAATATTTTATCTTATTCTATTAAAATTATTAAATACTAATCTCACAAAGGTGAAATAAAAAATAACTGCACAAAGACAGAAAAAAATTAATTTAGCACCTCTTGTGATTTAGTTTCTTGCTTGTATAGGAGACAAAAAATGAGACAGCTTCATTGATGATCTCTGAGTCCATTTCAGCTCTAATATTCTGTATTTTGAAGTAAACCCTGTCCTTGTTATTGCAAGTATTCTCTCTTTCTGATACTGACCCTGATTAATAAACTGACCATTCCATGCTGAGCCATGAGGGTATAGTCAAAGCTCTTTTGAATGAAAACATTAGAAACTTACTCCAATTAGCTTAAAGAAAGAGCGGATAAAGAGGAGAAAATTTATTGTCAGCATTTTAGCTAATCCACACAAAAGCCAATAGCAGGAAGCAGTTATACCTTACGAGTGACAGGAATGAGGAGCTCTTAACTGAAAAAATGAGATGGCACTCTTTTCATTCTGAGCTACATGGTCTCTTTGGCCTGTGTTTCGCCAAATACGTGCTTCATTCTTTTCCCTGGGTACATAGATCAAATTAGCATCCTCACAGCCAAATAAGTCATCTCAACCAAGTTTTACCGCACTTATCAATTTAAGTGCATTACAGGGACCAACTGAAATTGCTCCATCCCAAATCTAAATTCAAGAAAAGAAGTTTAGGATTGGTCTGACTTCACCCAGGTATCTGGACAAATCTGTGACAGGGGGCAAATCTCATAGTACAAACTTAACTGCCAGAATACAAACCTGTTTATAGGGTAGAGAGTTTTGTTAAAAGTTTGGAAAGGCCAGATTGAGAAAACACTAAAATGAATCTAGTACACAGAGAAATGATGAGATTATTTCAAAAGGTACAGAGAATGAATTGCTAAAATTGACAATCTTCCAACCAGCAAATATAAACTTTACAATGTTAGAAAAAACTCAATGTGACATGTAATACTGGATTTCTATGAAAACAATAATCAATTCTTTTCCATCACACTTTCTCCATTTGAACTATGAATTTTATGTCCATATTTTTTCTATTCGTCTACAGAAGAAATGCTTCCTATAAAAACAATTACTCCAAGCAGTCATAGACATGTGCACTACAAAGTTTTAAAGCCTCAATATCTCTGACTAATTAAATGTCTCTCTGATATAGCCAGTGGCAGGGGCTCTCATGATGATGCTAACGACCTGTGAAATCTAAGCAGCTCAGAAGTTCTAAGAGCACAAATTAGGAGCATGGAACCATAAAATAAAGACTCAGCTATTCTTTTGAACATTTAGGGTTTACTGTAACCAAACTGAAATATAATAGTTTTGAACTAAATTTCTGTATGAAAAACTCAAGCTTAGTGTGAAATGAAATTTAACAAAGCAGATGTAATATGAATGTACTGAAACAAATGTGTAGAACAGAAATGCTAACAGGCACTTAAGTGTATGCTATTAAAAAAATGAAAATGTGTGAAAAGTAAGGAATTCCTAAGAAAAAGATAAAGGTGCTGTATCTGATTTACTATTACAATATTTCCTACTTATCAACCATTTGGATAGTTGTATGAGATTCTATACTCTAGAAATATATATATATATGAAATAGATTCTAGGTTGAATTCAAATTAAATCCAAGCAATTCTCTCCTTTCCACTAGTAACCTGCTAATTATAGGCCACTGATTGTTACTCCTCAGTAAATAGAAGTCTCAACTGATACATCAACTGTATAATAGTAGCAAAGGGGAAAATGTATTGTTTTTAAAAAGACTTTTTTTAAGGTAACAAGAAAAACAAATGTTTTCGTAAAAAAACTGGGCTAAATTCCCATTTTTATCTACTGTATATAAAACATCTGGAAACCAGTCAGTGCCATTAGGAATATTAAGCACACTGCAGTTAGAAAAATACCTAAAGTGTATGATAACGCCATGAGAAAAAAAAAAGCTATTTATGAAAACATAGTAGGATAAATAAATTTTTTATCTCACATATTCAAATCTCTCATTGCTATAGTATTCTTTAGTTTTCAAATTATGGACACATATGCAATCTGAATTCTCAACTGAAACAGCATAAAGAGAAAGTATAGGCTGACCAGGGAACTGAGGTCAAAGGTACTGAGTTGTCACATAGTTAAGGCTAGGGTCAGAATTTATAATCCAATGATTATCTTTTACATATAACTGGAAACAATTTCTATTTGGATTTATAATACCTCTAATGTCCATTTTCTGATATCATGACAATCCTATGAGAACAGACACAAAAAACTGAAAATAACAATCATTTTATGATGGCAGGCCATACCAGAGTGTTATGTTCTTTATCATTACTACTTAAAGGGGAAAATAAAACAAGTATTTGTTTTATGAGAATTATTTCATTCTTCTTAAAAGCAACAGCTTAATGTGAAGTAGAGTTACAAATAGTTTCACTTTATTCCTAGCATTGTTCAGAATATGAAAAGTTCTTGAAAACTGAACCAATATTATTTCAGAGGCAAATAACTTATGTGTATTAATGAGTACAGTTTTGATGCTTAAGTTAGTAGCCTTTTCAGAGATTATCTAACAATCACACACACAATCACAAAAGTGAGTGACACAGTAGCACCAAAGTCCACCTTCTCCTATATCCCACTTTGTGCTGCAAGACAGGGCATTTTCATGGCCTAGTCTTCTGTCTCGAGATGGATGTATCTGGTGTAACTGATACTTCTTGACTATAATATGCTTCTTTCAAATGGAATGCAGTATAAAAATGGGACCTTTCCTTTTCTCTAAAAAGTTCGATTAAAGGCTCAAAGTCAGACATGATTAACGAGATATGTTCCTCCTTTCTAAGAAACATAGTCACATACTCAAAAGATATACTAAGAGGTAGCTGAAAGAGGTGATCATCAACCTCAATAGACTATATGAGAGAAGACCAGTAATTTAGTAGAGGAAGACTTCTTTCAAAAGAATTCCAAAACCCAAAACCATTCCCATGGTTTTTCCTCTCTCTCTTAATCATGAAGGACAGAAGGATACTGCATCTGCTATAATTCAAGCCAAATGAAAGGGCAGTCAAAAGAAACAGTAATAGGAATTCTGATGGTTCGTAAGAAGAGAAATAAACCTCACACTGTCTACTTGAATGCTGAATGAATGACAGAGATGTATATAGACCATGTAATTATTGGAATAGGTAGGGGAGAGAGATTCTTGGGAGAATCAATAAAGAACCCTCTGATGTTTGAGGGAGAGTCATAGAGATTGGCACCTGACTGATAAAGGTAGAGGCTGACTAGAGTATCCCTAAGTGGCAAGAAAATTAGAAAGAAAACCAGTTGCTTTCTGAGATAGTGGGCAAGGGGTTGAGTTTCCAAGCTCTAACTCCATGAAAGGCAACTGAGTTTCACACATCATGAAGAGATACTGCTCAAAAGAATGATATTCTGGATAAGGTGATATTAGCAGGGGGAGGGAGATCACCACTGCATCAAAGCTGGGGGAGTATGGTAAGTCAGCTGGAGAATACAATGGCTGTTAGAAAATGCCTAAAACGTCTAGAGGAATCTCCATTAATCGACTTTGAAACAATTACCTATATTCTCCTTGAAAGAACCAGAATTTTAAAAATGTAACTAACTTACCCAAGACAGAAATACAAATTTAAAAAGGCTAAAAGAGGGGTGCTAGGGTGGGTCAGTCAGTTAAGCACCTGCCTCCAGCGTAGGCCATGATTTCAGGGTCCTGGCATCAAGTCCCGTATCCAGCTCTCTGCTCAGAGGGAGTCTGCTTCTCCCTCTCTCTCTGCCCTTACCCCTACTCTCTCATTCTCCCTCTCTCTCAAATAAATCTTATTTTTAGCATACTGTTAAATCTAATGTTAAGTTTTAATCTCTCATTAAATTCAAAATTTTACCCTTCCCTCTTTCTCCACAACCCCACCTCCACAAACCCCCGCCAGTGCTCTCATACATCACTGCTAGCTCACTGAGAGGAGTAGGAAAATGGATGCATGGTCTATTTCACTGACCTCTTAAAACCTCCAATATCTAACCCTCATTTAGTGATTTTAGTGCCTCCAAGATTAAACAAAGTGGAGAGATTTCAGAATCAGCATAACGTTCTATTAATTTAGCCTTAAAAAAAAAAAGACACTGTTTTTTATTTTTAAAAAAATTTTTAAAGATTTATTTGAGAGAGTGTGTGAGCATAGGCATAGGGAGAGAATCTTTCTTTCTTTCTTTTTTTTAAGATTTTATTTATTTATTTGACAGACAGAGATCACAAGTAGACAGAGAGGCAGGTGGGGGCAGGGAGCAAGCTCCCTGCTGAGCAGAGAGCCCGATGCGAGGCTCGATCCGAGGACCTTGGGATCATGACCTGAGCCAAAGGCAGAGGCTTTAACACACTGAGCCACCCAGGCACCCTGGGAGAGACTCCCTGCTGAGTGAGAAGCCTGATGCAGGGCTCTGTCCCACAACCCCTGATATCACGACTTGAGCCAAAATGGAGAGTAGGATGCTCAACTGACTGAGCCACGAGCCTTCCACAAAACTGCTTTTTAAAACTGCTTCTATCATAAGCTCATTCAGGGCTTTTGTACTCTCAAGGTCCAACCATTAAAGGTCCATTAATCATTGACTCATCTATATTTTCTTCTTTAGGAAGATGAAATTTGGTAATACTATTGTGGTCACAGAACTGTTCAGCAAATATTCTAGCTATCTATCTTCTCCACAATGTACTCTGGCCCCAAAAATATATTAGTGGTATGTATCACAATGACAAAAGGTTTGATAGACTTATCATGATTCATCATATTTAGTCTTTAGTAACCAGGGATAAATGTATCGAGAGGATGCTTATGAATGTGTGGGTCACCATATCACTTGCCATTAACAGATTTCATAGTAAAACACATGACATTACCATCCCTTGAAACAACCTCAGTTTATCCTCTCAGGTAGTAAAGTTAACTTGAACTAATCCTTTTATTATTTTCAAAATTCATTAAAATAAAATTAAAAACTACCTCTTTTCTCTCATTTGTTATAATTTCCAGTTCCCTATACAATTAATCCCTCATCAAGGATGGCTCTAAAGCCACATCTCTGTAATTAAACAAATGAATTTCAGTGTGGACACTTTTCTCATAAGGAACTCTATTGCACTCAAAATCGTTTGCATTACTTATTTAAGAGATGTGTCATAAAAATAAAAATTTCAAAATAAGTAAAAAAAAAGACATTACAGTGGGTATGATGTAAAGGCTGCTAAAAAAGGCCGAAGTCTGAAAGACCTCTTTTAGATATGTTTTTCTCAAATATATATGGATATATATATTCACATCCATATATAGTTATACCATATATGTGTATTGTTAGAGAAATATAATTAAAAATTAAATCTTCTACCAACCCAGAAAACTTCTCCACAAAGGCATGAGAAAGAAACCAATTTTGTTATTGAATTAGAATTAAACCAGAATGTGATGTGCATCAGAGGCAATCTGCTAAGAGACTGCAAAAGCAGAAATAAATTTTACACTTTTATATAGCCAAGCAGATACAATTCATTACGTACATGTTCTCAAGATAAACAAAACTAGTCCTCCAGTAAGAGGACGTGACAACACCATTTGTCACACACAGCTCATCTTAAATTCACTGGGGTGGTCATCTATGTTTGCTAATTGGTTTTGTCCAAAAAATAAAAAATAAATAAAAATAACTAAACCCACATCTTTATGACAGGAGGTAAGTAATTTTGGAGCTAGATGACTTGCTAAAGTTAGGCTTCTATCTTACCATGGAAACTGGGTAATAAGGGTGCTGTCTTTCCTAATGATTACATTTTAATGAGCCAGTTCCCAGGCTCTTGAGAAAGGCATTTCTGAGTTGCAACACAGACATAATAAGTCTTATTTAGCTTTTAAAGTAATTCATATACATTTCAAAGACACAGGAAAAGAAGTTACAATTATAAGTTTTCTTGTAAGAGAAGGGAGAAAGCAAGGGAGCTCGGAGGCTAGGAGACATCTCTCCTCCCTTACTTTCAAAAGGGAAAATTAAGTTTCTTATTTTTAATTAGTATTTGCCCTTACAGTGTATGTGTAGGAACTTTCCTACCCATTGCATTAAGAAGTAATAGTAGCTCACAATTTTTTTTAATTATAAGAAAATAAACCATCTTTTATTCTTCCAATATTTTAAGCTCCCAGGCAAAATTAACTTTAGTAAACCTACTTTAGGGTAATCATTGAAATAGACTTTGCCTTCTCAACTTGTTGTCATGGTCTATTGTCAACAATGCTTGTTAACATATAATTTTAAGATACCTCTCTAAGCTGTATATCAGAATTTCCTATGGCACAGGATAGGATTGTTTATTTAATAAATTTTAATGTGGGCGCCTGGGTGGCTCAGTGGGTTAAGCCGCTGCCTTAGGCTTAGGTCATGATCTCAGGGTCCTGGGATCCAGTCCCGCATCAGGCTCTCTGCTCAGCAGGGAGCCTGCTTCCTCCTCTCTCTCTGCCTCTGTGCCTACTTGTGATCTCTCTGTGTAAAATAAATAAATAAAATCTTTGGAAAAAAAATTTTAATGTAAAAAAAGAAAAATTTATATTGATGTATTTAATGCATTAAATACATGCGAAGATAATAAGTGCATTGATCAATGGTTTTTTACAAAACTAACAGGATGAAACCAGTCCTTTGTAGGACAGAACATTACCAGAAGCTCTGCTCATACCTGTTACCATTCACTATGATTCATGGAAAGTAACTACTATCCTGAGCTCAATAAGCATAGATTTGTTGTGCCAATTTTTGAAATTTACATAAATGAAATATAGAGAATTTACTCTCTCATGTCTGGCTTCTTACGCTTATAATCATGTCTGGGAGCTCTATCTTTGCTGTGATGTGTAGAATGCAAAGTTCACCTTCAGAGTTGTATGGTAATTCAGTGCAAGAATCTTCCATGATTTATCTACCTGGCACTAATAGAGATTTGGTTTACATTAACGTGGAGGCTACCATGAATAATGCTACTATCGATAATGCTCTGTATGCCTTTTGCTGAACATATGAATGCATGTGTTAGGTATATGCCTGAAAGCTGAATTGCTAGGTCCTAAGATAGCAGTTCATTCACCAGTGGTTGATACTGACGACCATTTCCTAATGTAATTACACCACTCTCACTTTAGCCACTGTCTTACTCCATTTGGGCTTCTAGAACAAAATACCACAGACTAGGTAGGTTACAAAAAACAAAAATGTACCGCTCACAATTCCACAGACTGGGATGTCTGAGATCAATGCACCAGCGTGATCTGGTGAAGGCTGTCTTCCTGGTTCACAGCCAGCACTCTTCTCATGGGCCCTTACCTAGTAGAACCGGCTAGGGAGCTCCCTGGGATCTCTTTGTAAAAGTATAAATCCCATTTATGGGCACTCCACCTTCAAGATCTAAAACCTCCCAAAGTTCCTACCAAATAATAGCATTGCCTTCGAGGGTTAGGATTTCATTATGTAAATTTGGGATGGGCGGAAATAGGGACAAACGCTCAGAGCACAGCAGCCACTTTTTGTGTGAATAATTGCATTTGACCATAATTTTATCTTGCACTTCACTAACAAAGAAAGTGAGAGAGACAGAGAAAGAGGGAAACAAAGATATAAATATCCTTGTGTGTACATGTGTGTGTCAAGTACTGACTCAATTTTTTTTCTATCGCTTATCTAGACTTAAATTATGAATATAAATTCTTTATTTGGGATACATATTTTGCAATTAACTTCTCCAACTCAGAAACTTGCTTTTTACTAATAGAAGTGTCATTTGACAAACCAAAAGTTATTAATGTTAATATAGTACAATTTGCCAAACTTTCTACATTTCCTGTGTCTTTTAAAGAAATGTTTTGCTAACCAAATTCATGAAGACATTTTCCCACATCTTATTTTAAAAGCTTCATTACCTTCATGTTTCACATTTTGATGTGAAAGTCATCTGTAAACTTTTTACTCTTTTAAAGAGTAAAACTCCATATGGGTATTTAATTGACTCTGCCATTTATTGGAAAGATTATTCTCCCCAAGTACACAGTAACAACCCCTTTGTCATAAATCCAAGGAATTGGGTGTATATGAGTCTTTCTTTAATAACTAGCCTGTTTTCCTTGGCATACTTACCTATTCCGGCATCTTTACATATTGTTGGTTATCATAGCTTTATAAAGTATTCATCAGTGGGCATCCAGCTTTATCCCTCTTTGGGCCCAATTGTTTCTGCTAAGAAATCTGATGTCCATATTTTTGCTGCTCCTTCCAAAGTTGTCTTGTGATATTTTTCCTTTTTCTTGGTTTTCAGCACTTTCCCCACAATATGTGTAAATGTGCTTTTCCATACATTTATCCTCCTTGGGTTCCATAATGCTTTCTGCATATGTAAACTGATGTGCTTTTGTCAGTAAGAAGAAATTTTTAGCCATTAACACTTTGATATTTTTCTGCCCTGATTTCGTTCTATCCTCTTCTCTTCTGCATTTGCCATGCTTTTATCTGTATGGTTCAGCTTGAATGTTTTCTAATGATCTATCTTCTAGTCCATAAATCCTCTTCTTGTCTGTACAATTTAGTTTATACCATATATTGATTTCCTAATTTCAGTTATTGCACTGGTCAGAAACAGAATTTCCAATTGATTCTTTTTATAATTTACTGTCCTCTAGCAAAATTAGTCTTGTATTTTATTTTCTTGGACATGTTAATCACAGTTAACTTAAGAGTTCATATTTGAAGATGGTAATGACTTGATCATCCCTATGTCTATTATCTGATTTTTTTTCCCCTCTTGGCTCTATTTTGTTTTAATATTCCAGTAGATTTCTGACTGCATGAAGGATACTGTAAATGAAAAATATAGAACCTCTATAGGATATTATCTTTCTCCACAGCAGGAGTATACTATCATAATCCAATCATACTGAGCTGGGCTGCATCTTTTTTTAATAAAAATATTTACTTAATGGGCGCCTGGGTGGCTCAGTGGGTTAAGCCGCTGCCTTCGGCTCAGGTCATGATCTCAGAGTCCTGGGATCGAGTCCCGCATCGGGCTCTCTGCTCAGCGGAGAGCCTGCTTCCCTCTCTCTCTCTCTGCCTGCCTCTCCATCTACTTGTGATTTCTCTCTGTCAAATAAATAAATAAAATCTTTAAAAAAAAAAAAAATATTTACTTAAGTGGTTTATTATCCCTACTGCACAGTAACTCTCTAAGAGCCCTACATCATGGTACCAAATGTTTACTACTGTCTTATAGCTTTAGCAGGTCTTAAAATGCAAAATTTGTCTCTTTAACAGTGTCAGACCCTAGAAAACTCCAGAGATGAATCCAGAGTACTGGAAACATTTTCTTAAAGCACATGATTCTGAAAGTGGTCATGGTTATGACTTCATGAAGGACTTCCCCTGTTTTACACTAAAATTCCAGAACAGAAAATTCTTCCTGACACTGTTCCACTTCAGGAAAAAATTCAGTATTTCAAGACAAGAGGTAATATATCATCTTGGTTAAAAGTACAGTTTGTAAATCAGACAGAGTGTAAATCCAAGCTCTGTGACTTAACAAATGAATGTCATTTGGTAAGTAACATGTCTGTGACACTCAGTTTTCTTATCTATAAATTAGAAATAAAAATAGTAGTCATACATTATTCATAAAGTTTAAATATTATTTCATTTTACAGCTTTGTTTTTAGTTTATATACCTCAATGCCTCAAATATTTTTTATGTCCTGGGAATATATCAATAAACGAAATAGTCAATAAACTCTGCCTTCAATGGAGTATACATTCTAATATGGGGAAAGAGCCAATAAATACCAATAGGCAAGTAAATATGTTATGTCAGATAGTTGTAGGTGTTATGGAGGTAAACAGGTAACCATGACTCTGAAAGTCAGTTCTCCTCTTCCCAGCCAATCCTGTAATTGCCTAACTGGCTCATTTAAAAAAGTGATCATGGCAGCAGTGGCAGATGTCATAATGGAAAAAGAATATATGATTCACACTCATCAGAGCAGAGCTGGTTACAGCCACTGCTGAGTACCAGTGTGCCACTGTCATGGCACCATTCCCTGGGATTAACAACCAACTCAACTGGTCAAAAAAAAAAAATTTTGTTCTCACTAGAGTAGACATTTACCTTAGACATGGATTTTTCCTTCCCTGTCTGCAATGTTTCCATCAAAGTCACTATCCATGGACTTATAGAATACCATACCTACCAGGTTGGTATTGCATACAACATTATTTCTGATCAAGCAATGAAGTTTGGCAATAAGCACAGGTCCATAAATCACTGAATGTAAATGTTCATTATTATCGTGAAACAGCTAGCTTGATAAAACAGTATAATTGCCTTACGAATTCTTACTTATGGTTATAACCTGGTTGTAGAGCTTACAAATGTGGGACATTTATTTCTAGGATGTGATATTTGCTCTAAATCAGCAGTGTATATATAAATGTTTCTTCCATAGCTAAGATTCATGAATCTGTAAATCAAAGGGTAAAAATGAGAAGCACCGCCTTTCACTATTACCACAAGGAACCCATTAGGGAAAGGACAGAGACAAGAAGGGGCAGTAGGGGACGTAAGGAAGGAAAAAGGAAATGGAAAGGAAAGGGAAAAGGGAAAGGAAAGGGGAAACAAAAGCAAAGGGGAAAAAAAAAAGATTTCTTGCCTCTAGAACTATAGGTTCTAACAGTCTAGAGCCTTAAATCTAAAAGTAGGATTGCTTATACCGATGACAAAACAATGATTCTACTGAACTAGAATTTGAGAAGGCAAACCACTAACCACTTTTAGCTCCTCATGCCAATGAATCAGGTAAATAAGGGGGTTACAGTTCTCGTTGGGTAAATGACTCAATCAAGGGAATAGTGAGCTGCATTTAAACAGTGAGGACTCAAAATAGTATGTTTAGAAGACAGATGATTCCCTGGGAGGTCTCTTGATACCCTCAAGTCCTGTGATAAAAGTCAATAAAAAGTTTTATCATGTTGGGGAGAAACATTATCTTATTTGTTGTTTTGATTTGAAATTAGTGTGCTTAAAGAGATAGGTATGGGTACTAAGTGACAAAATGTGGACTGTATTGACTTCAAAATATGTTAATTTAGCAAAGCTGAACTACTTTTCCTAGAATAGCCTTACCTGTATGCTTTTGGCAAAAGCAGGCCATTAGGCACATTTTTGTAAAGATTTGGAGAAAGAAATGAAGCAGCAAGTCTATTAATCTTTATGTGCAAAAGGTACAGCAAGGTCACTGGGCACTTCTGAGCCCAAACATGTTGCTTTCTTCTGGCTAAACTTGTATGGCAAGGAAGTGGGAATGCCGCAGTAGCAGGTCTGGAACTGCTATGGGTTCCCCTTCATTCTCCTCCAGCTTCTATGACTCCTAAGTCACGAAGAGGGACAGCAGCCTCTCATGTCCAACAACTTTCTCATCATAGTCAGAAGCAATGATAACTGAATTACCCCTTGTGGGTTCCAGTTTTTACACCAGTCCCAGTTTATCCTTGTTCTCTTTTTTGTCCATCTTTCTTTCCTGACTGCCTGCACTGCAGCTTTCAAGCTCTGGCACCAAATATGAAAACCAAAGTCTGAAGCCAATAATAGTTCTGTTTGTCATACTGAACTCTAACTGATAAAGGTGGAAAGGGATATTTTCATTGCGGGGAACAAAGGTGGGTTAACACTAAAGAGGAGAGGGAATGAATTCATTTGTCTTTGACTCTCAGTTAGGAGTTGACCAGGACAAACTGAAGTTAAAAAAAAAAAGGCATTAAAGTTAAACCAGTGAAATTATTCACAGTGGAATTATTCAAGCCAAAATGCATACATATATATATATATATATATATATATATATACACACACACACACACACACACACACATACACACACACACATATATATGCCTACATACATATATATGAATTCATTATTCATGGATACCATATTTGTGAATTTGCCCACTCACAAAATTTATTTATCATTCCCAAATCAGTACTCCCAGTGCTTTCATGGTCATTCACGCACACGTGCACAGGGGCACAAATTTTAAGTTTTTTCAACACTGAAAAACCTGGCTTGTTTTATAATATTGGCAGGTGAATCTATGTAATGCAAATGACCTCAAACCCTTGGCTTAAGACCATGCAATCCATTATTTTAAGATATGCTAAATAAGGTGTCTTTAAACAAAAACACATATAAAACAGAGCTGATTGATGAAAATGTGACCAGTCTCTCAGGAACTTAACCCTGTATTTCCCCTACCAGCAATAATTCTCTATTAACTAATTCAGTGTTTGTGGAAACTGCAGAATATTAACTACCCTTAAAAATGAAACTAAATAATAAAAAAATGAAATATATGCAAGATAAAATAGTAAGTGATATATGTTACTCTTATCTCAGAGAGAAATAATATTATGAATATAATATAATAAGTATGAATAATAGCAATTTTTAAGTTCATAAACATTTTAAATCAAGCTCTCTCAAAATGTGACCCTTTTAATATGAAATGGTATGATGGTTTTCTAAGAATCTCAGAATTTATTATAAACATTGGATTCTTATTTTATTCAGATGATTTAAACAAATACATTAATAAATTACTTGTTTGACTTCACAAATGTATCTAAAGTACTGGTAGTCATCAAACCTTAGAATTTATGAGATCATAGGTGTTTTTTATTAGGTCTCTGGATTAATAGACACAGCTAAATTTTTATGTATGTCTTAGGTAGAGAGTAGCAAGCTTCTAGAAAATGAGTGAGAACCTTCTGTAAAGCTTGCACTCAAACAGCACTGTAATAGTTCTATGTTTCCTCAGCCATGTTCATCACACAAAGGCAGCATCCTTTCTTAGGGAAACAAACTGCTAAAGCAACGATGAGCTAATGAGTTATGTTGTAAGAGAAAGGATTCTATTGTGTGTAAAATATTTCATTTTATAGCATTTCTTATTATTCAAAACAGCTATCACAGAAGGGCTGGAGAGCATAACTTACACCCCAAAACCTTAGGAAAGCTCCATATAGCCGAGATCATTTCATTTTAGAAACTAATAATAGATATTTTTCATATTTTAGTCATTAGGTTCATTATTGGGATTAGTAAAGTGTGTGTTCCAAGGCATCATGAATTTTAGGATCCATCAGTAAATGTCTTATTTATTGAATGTTAGGTAGTAATGTTAACAAGATCCTGAATCACATGGAAATCATGAACAACAAATCAATCTCAAAAAGTTAACCCATAAAACCATACTCCACATCTAGGCTCAATAATCTTACAGAAGACCAGCATGAATTCAAAAACATTAGCCACTGTTTACAGATTCATCCCAGAGTTCAGACCACTAGAACAAAAATTAGTATACTGAAGCAATTTCTTATTGAATAGGTCTCTGACAGGCTTTATGGATTAATACAGTATTCAGGGACTAGTTTAGAATGAGAAAAAGCTTACAAATTTTTTGATGATTATAATTACAATGTCAACCATGCTAAGTGATCTGCTTCATTTTCTAATCAGGCATTAGGTGTTTAATTATTGACTCAGAATATATACTGACAAAATACCTGATACATTGATTAGATATTCTTCCCCTTATTCTCCTGCTGTTAGTAATCATTATTTATGTATTATTCTGAATAGTTCTCACTAGGCAGTAACAGTTATTATACATTCGTAAATTCATAAATGTCTATGATGGAGGAATTTAAACTCACTGAAAAGAAGGTCCTGATTTGATGACAGAGAAAATAGTGATTAATAAAACAGAAAAAAAAAAAGTTGTCACCCAGAAATAGACTAGATTCTCTAAGCAGAAGACAAAGGAAATAGGGCACACACACAGGAATTTTTGTATATGTATGTCAAAGTGTGCATTTCTGTTCATTTTTCATTTTATGATGCCTAGCTTTTACTGCACAGTACAAATAGAAAAGTAAGACAATATGGTTAAAATAGATCTATAAAGGGTAATGGTGGATTCAAGTGTTGTTTTCAGTAGAAGAATGTAATCCTAATTTGCACAACAAGTAGGGATTTGTTTGGCTTGATATTTTGAATTATTATACATTTATGGTTTAAAAAAAAGTCATAAATCAGCATATCAAAAATAACCAAGGATCTGCCCCCCCCAAAATGTATCCAGCTCCCACTTTTCTGGGAAAAAAGCCTTCCATTAGTGAAGTATATGGCCCATAAAATTAATCATATTACACAAACAGTATTTAAAATATAATGCATTTGAAAGTAAACACTGAAATTAAACATTGAATTAGCCAATACTATTTTTTGAAATTAAACAATGAATTAGCCAATATTATTTTTACCTGTTAAAGTGCAGTAAATAACTTTTCCTCTTTACAACTTTAAGATCTGCATCACAAATTGATTAACTACAATAGGTACTATGCTATGCTGAAAAAATTTAAACTGAGACATTCACTATGCCATACTAGTCTTCTGGAAACTTCCTATTTCTAGAATATAGAAGTCAGCCAGTAAGTCATTCATTCACTTAAATGTCTATTAAGAAACTATTACATGCTAGGCTATAAACTGACAATACATAAGATAACAAATATGCATTTCTTGTCTTCAAGAAACAAACAGTTTAATGGAGGTGACAAGTAAACAAATAAATACCAAAATATGGGAGGAGCTCTGATGAAGGACCTGTAATGTATTTTTCCAAATTTGGAAACTTAAGGAAATAGTCCCAAAATTAGTATGTGAAAGAATCTTTACACAGAAAATAACAATTTGTTCATTCATAATTTAAAAAAAAAAAGCTGTCAGAAGACTGGATGCCTATACAATTTTCTTATCCCTTCTGGCAGATAAATCTAGAGCAAACCAAACTATGTTGACAAAACATCAAATCAGAACAATAAAGTTAGATAAGTCAAGTGCATAAAACAGAGGCTATTATAGTTGGGTGTATCTACCTTTCATTAGCAGCAGACCACATGCCTGTTGCATATAACCTGACATATATCTAGACATTAAGGATGCCAATAAAAGAGTTAAAGGTGGTTGACTAAAAACTGCAATGGGGTAATGCTTGTATGGAAACTTAGTATTTGCCTTTGAGATTTTCTATTTTCTATAGTTACAAGGTAGATCAACTACTGACTATGAAAATGTCAAAGGTGGGGCGCCTGGGTGGCTCACTGGGTTAAAGCCTCTGCATTCGGCTCTGGTCATGATCTCGGGGTCCTGAGATCGAGCCCCGCATCGGGCTCTCTGCTCGGGGGGAGCCTGCTTCCCCTTCTCTCTCTGCCTACCTCTCTGCCTACTTATGATCTCTGTCTGTCAAATAAATAAATAAAATCTTAAAAAAAAGAAAGAAAGAAAATGTCAAAGGGTTTTAAAAGTAGTCAAGTTTTTTTAAAAAAATATATTTTATTTTACAAACTCTATGAAGTGTATATTTTCTAATAGGATGAACATCAAATTTGGAACACCATATCAGAGTCATATAATTCAAATACTGTTACAGGCATCAGGCAAATCTCTTAATTCCTTTGTCCCTCATTTATCTCATTGAAAAATAAAAGCACTAAATTACACATTTTTTTCTTTCCAAACTTGCCTTTAATCATTCAGCTCCATGATTATTGTAAATGGTTTGTAAAAATTCAAGAACTACGTCTATCTCCAAATCTGCAGTCAAATACTCATTATCGTACTAGATTGAGTTTTGCCTTGCTAACTTGAAATGTACCATGACTATGAGATATTAATATGAATGAGAACTTCTGGTTTACGGTCCAGCATGTAAAAAGTTTGAAAGTCATCATTCCATTCTACCACCAAAAAGCTGAAGAAATGGAAAAATCAACAAACCCTTTTTTATCTGTCAGAGAAGTAAGATCACAGGGAAAATTCTTCCAAAATCTGGGGAGACAGACAGGTGTACCCAGAGAATCACAACCTGGAGCAGCAAGCTTCACAAGCACAAGTGTTACAGTAAAGAAACTTGAGACTATAACTGATGAATTGCTGAGAACTGTGCGGACACCTCTAAGAGTCAGAAACTCCAGGGAGACCCAGTCATCTGGAGATCCCATAATTTATGATTTTTACCTTCTGAATGTTTACCAGGTTCTCACAGTAAATACTGGAGGGAAAATCCCCTTGTGCTTCCAGTAGGGAAATTAGAAAAGGAACCATTTTAGAAATAAGCCTATTATTCTATTCTTTCTAATAAGGCCAGCTCTCAAGAGGAACTACTGAACCGGAGCCTAACCTGCCTGGGTTTTATCAGAATTTAACTGATCTGGAAGAAGGAAATACTCAACTTCAGCCTACTCTAGACCATTCAACCTAATATGGTAGCAGAGGAGAACTAGTAATCATGTGTATGTCATCATCCAGAGGCACAGACTAAAAGACTGAAACCTATCCATTACTATATAATACTTCCCTTCTCCCCACACCTTACCACCACATTACTAAAGACCTACTTAATAGCAGTTCCTTTTGCCCAGTTGACATATATAATATATATATCTATACATATATATAAATTATACATATATAATTTATAAAAGGAGAAAAATCTCACAGTTGTTAGAGATAATCAGTAGAATCAAGACTCAGACATGGCCAGAATGTTGCGATCATCAGCCTGGGAATTTAAAACAACTATGACTAATTCGATAAGGGCTTTAACAGATAAAGTAGACAGCGTAAGAACAAATGGGCAATATAAGCAGTGAGATGGAAATTCTAAGAAAGAACCAAAGAGAAATGCTAGAGAAGAGAAAAACGTTACAGAAATGAAAAATGCCTTTGCTGGGCTTATTAGTAGATGATGCAACTAAGAAAAGAATCTCTGAGTTTTTAGGATATCTGGATAGAAACCTTTAAAACTGAAAAGCAAAGAGAAAAAAAAAGACTGAAATAAATTGAACAAAATATCTAAGGACTGTGAAATATCTACAAGAAGTATAACATACACATAATAGAAATAGAAGGAGAAGAGGACAGCAAGGAAGGAAGGAAAGAAGGGTGGGGGAGAGAGAGAAGGACGGACTTAAATAATAACTAACAATTTCCCCCAGATTAATGATAGATACAAACCCACTCTTCCAGGAAACTCAGAAAAGACCAAGTAGGATATATGCCAAAAAGCTGAACCTAAGTATATCACTTTCAACCTATAAAAAAGCAGGATTGAAAAAAAAAAAAAAAAAAAACCCTGAAAGAAGCCAGAGAGGGTAAAAAAAAAAAAAAAAAAAAAAAAAAAAACCCTTACCTATAAAGTAGTAAAAATAAGAATTACACCCAACTCCTAATTTTAAACCATATAAGCAAAAAGAAAGAGAAGAGAAATATTTAAAGTGTTGAGAGAAAAAAAACCAGCCACCTACAATTCTGTACCTGAAAAAATATTTCTCAAAAATCATGGCTATGTAAAGATTTTTTCAGAAAATTAAAGTTAAGGAACTGTGCTCTGCTGCCACTTGTACTGAAGTGAAACTGTTACAGTAAGAAAGGAGAGAAACTGCAATTATGTAAAATAATTAAAACTGCAAACTGTAAAATAATTAAAACTTCCACTACAAAAAGAGTGGAGGACAAAATAGAAACAAAGAAGTAAGGCAACAATTAATAAACAGTAACAAACATGGTAGTGTTGCAACTTTATCAATAATCCCTAAACATCATGATCTAATCGCACCAGTAAAAACAGACATTATCAGAGTGGATCAAAAAAACAAGACCCAACTATATGTGGTCTACAAGAAACTCACTTTAAGTATGAAGACACATAGGGTGCCTGGGTGACTCAGTGGGTTAAAGCCTCTGCCTTCGGCTCAGGTCAGGATCCCAGGGTCCTGAGATCAAGCCCTGCGTAGGGCTCTCCGCTCAGCAGGGAGCCTGCCTCTCTGCTACTTGTGATCTCTGTCTGTCAAATAAATAAATAAAAATCTTTAATAAATAAATAAATATTAAGACACATATGGACTAAAAGTAAATGGATGGATAAAGATATACCATGATAACACTAATCAAAAGAAGGCAGGAATAGCTATATGAATTTCAGAGAGAGCAGAGACTTTAAATAACGGTATTTTATCAGGGATAGAGTGTTATTATATAATGATAAAGGGGTAAAGCCATCAAGAAGACAAAATGATCTTTATTATGTATATACCTAACAACAAAGTATCAAAATACATGAGGCAAAAACTGATAGAAATGCAAAGAGAAATAGATAAGCCCACTATTATCAGTGCACACTTCAATTCCTCTCTCAGAAATGGAGAGATCCAGCAGGTGGAAGATCATTAAAGACCATTATAAATGAATTCAGCAATACAAACTGAATATAATAGACAACTAAGGGCTACCTCATCCAACAAAAGTATACTTCTCAAGGTCACATGGGGCATTTACCAAGAAAGACCACATTCTGGACCAAAAGAAACACCTTATAAATTTAAGAAAAGAAACATCTACTTCTGTTCTTACACATTAGAATTAAACTAGAAATTGGTAATGGAAAGATAGCTGGAAAGTGCCAAATACTTAGAGATGAAATAACATACTTTTAAAAATAACATCCAACAAAGAAGAAATCTCAAGAAAAACTGGAAAATATTTTGAACTAAACATAAATTTAAAAAAACTTAAAATTTGTGGAATGTAGAAAAAGTTATTCTTAAAAGAAACAGCACTGAATTCATATATTAGTAATATCTAAAATCAATCATCTAAACTTTTATCTTATGAAATTAAAAAAAAGATCAAAGAAATCCAAAGTAAACAGAAGAAAATGTTAATAAAATAAAAGCAGAAACCTATGAAATGGTACACAAGAAAACAACAGAGAATATCATAAAACCAAAAGCTTATTCTTAATATGATAAATAAAATTGATAAGCCTCTAGCCAGTATAAGAAATAGAGAGTAAACAAATCACTAATATCACAGATAAAACAAGAATGGCATCATTACCTATCCCAAGGATATTAATAGGATAATAAAGGAATACTATGTAAAACTCTACACCACAAATTTAATCATCTAATTGAAATAAACCAATTCCTCGAAAAATATAATCTACCAAAACTCACACAAGAACTGACAGTATGAATAGGCTATATCTATTTTAAAAATGAAATCAACAATTAATAACCTTCCAAAACAGAAAGTGGCAGGCCCAAATGGGTTCAAGGTGAATTCTACAAACATTTAAACAAGAATTCTACCAATTCTCTACAATCTCTTAGAATATAGAAGCAGAGGGATTACTTATTAACTCATTCTAAAATGGGCAGCATTACTATAATATTAAAACCAAACATTACATTAATACTAAAAACAAACAAACAAAAAACTACAGACCAATATCTTTCATGAACACAGATACAAAAATCCTCAAAATATTAGATCAAATCCAGCAATTTATACAAAAAAGTTACACCATGAACAAATGGGATGAATCCCACAAATGCCAGGTGAGTTCACTAATATTCAAAAATCAAATAATGTAATAAACATATCAACAGGCTAAAAAAGCAAAAAAAAATCACATGAACATATCAATAGATACAGAAGAAAAACGATAAAATCCAACACCCAGTCATGACAGTAAACTAGGAAACTAGGAATAGAAAGGAACTTCCTCAAAGAGCATCTACAAAAAACCTGAGGGTAACATCTTAATGGTGAAAAACTCTTAGACTCTCCCATTAAGATAAGAAAGAAAGCAAGGATATCCCCTCTTACCATTACTTTTCAATATCATAATGGAAGTCCTGGCCAATGTAATAAAAAAAGAGAGAAAAATACAGCTATACAGATCAGGAATGAAGATATAAATTGTCTTAGTTCACAGCATGATTTCTATTCATTGCAGAAAATCTGAAACAATCAACAACAACAAAAAAAAAACCCCACTTCTGGAACTAGTAATAAGTGACGTTAGCAAGGATTCAGGAAACAAGATTCATATAGAAAAGCCAACTGCATTCCTGTAGACCAGCAGTAACCAAATGTAATCTGAAATTAAAAACGTATCATTTATATTAGCACTCCAAAAGTAGAAAAATTTAGCATATATTTAGCAAAATATGTATAAGATCTATATGAGAAAAACTACAAAATTCTGATGAGATCTCAAAGAAATAAAAATAATATTCCCTGTTCACAGATAGGAAGACTCAATACTGTCAAAGCACCAGTTCTTCTAAATATGATTTATAGATTCAATGCACTCTCAATCAAAACCCCAGCATGTTACTGCAAATATCAACAAACTGATTCTAAAGATTATATGAAGAAAAAGATCCAGAATAGCAAAGTTAATATCAAAGAAGAACAAGTTAAGAGTACTAACACTGTCCAACTTCAACACTTACTATAATTCTCCTTCAGTAGCTCAAAGGTGAATGAACAGATAAACTGTGGTACATACAGAAAATGAAATATTAAACATAAACAAACAAACAAACAAAAAACTGATGGAGCACTGAGGATTTTTAGGGCGGTGAAATGTGAAACTACACCATAATATACTGTAATGGTGAGTAAATGTCACTACATGTTTATCTAAACCCATACAATAGAACAATAAAGTGAATCCTAATGACAACTATGGCTTTTGAGGAATAATGATGTGTCAATGTAGGCTCATCAGTTGTAACAAATGTACCAATCTGATGGGGGAATTTGGTTACGGAAAGGCTGCTGCATGAGTAGAGGCAGAGGGCATATGGGAAATCGCTCTACCTTTCTCTCAATTTTGTTATAAACCCAAACTGCTCTTAAAAAAACTATTAGGGCCACAATGGTGGCTCAGTCAGTTAAGCATCTATCTGGTTTGGGCTCAGGTCAAGATCCCAGGGTCCTGGGATCTAGCCCATATCAGGGAACCTGCTCAGTGGAAAGTCTGTTTCTCCCCCCCTCTCTGCCCCTCCCCATTGGTGTTCTCTCTCTCTCTCACTTTCTCAAATAAAATCTTCAAAAAATGTTTAGAAATAATTTTAAAAGACTATTAAAAAACACAGTCACAATATAAATTCATAAAAACTGAATATTTTTAAAGAGATAATAAGTAAAAGTAATTTAATTATAGCTAAGAATGATAGTACACAGTTTCCTTTCTGCCTATTTTGAACACAGTTGTTTTTCAGTACAAACATAACCTTTGAAAACCATATATTTTTTTAAATAATTTTTAAGAATTGAAAATCATAAGCAATTACACATGGCAGCACACATCTGTATCAGAACTTCCAAATGTTAGGGCTAATCATGGCACTGGAGTTGATCACAAAGGATTTGTACATAAAGAATATTAAACGTTTTCCTTTCCTGAGCAAAGAGAACCTTAACTGTTCTTAATTTGCTTCGGTTAAAGCTACTGGTGATTTTTGTCTTCATGCCAGGCTGCAGTGATAGTGATAAATGGTGTTGAAGCCTTAGGGTGATACCTAACTAAATCAGCTGGTAAAACTAAAACTGTGCTCATTTTCAGTTTTTAATACTGTATAGTAGCGATGTCTGTCCAGACACCATTCAATTGGCTTTGCTAACTTTGTGATTTGTTTATAAGGAATTAATGAAAATTTAGAAATGTATAAAAAGGGAGAAATGTGCATTTACTATAAATATTGAGAATAAGATAATGCTAACAGGAGTCCCGGGAGCCTTAGGAATGTTAAAGCAACTGCATTTAAAAGCTTTTTCTTCTTTTTTTAAATTTTATTTTAATTACTAAGATTCATGATGAAGTATTATGAGATTATAAATCTTGGAAATGAGAAGTATGCAAAAACATATAAAAACATACTGATAATGATGTCATTAATTTATCTTTCAGGCTTTCTCCTTTTTTGTACCCTCTCTTTTCAGAGTGTTGATAGGTGAATAATTAAGGTTACATTATTACTACCATTATTATGGTGCAGCATGTGCTTTTGCAAAAAAAAAAAAAAGAATTAATTTACTATATTACATATAAAAATAGAAAAGGAGAGAAATCAACTGCAGGAGAAAAAGTATAATTTAAAAAAGAAATCTCAGCATATAACTATAAGGCAGAGGAAATTACAAGTTGTATGTTGTTCAAAAATTGTTCAACTACACAGAATTCATACCAATATGGAAACATCATTATCTGTTCCTTATTGACAAAAGGTTAAAAAAAAAAGGCAAAAAGTTAGAAGAGGTAAGACTCTCTAGAACTAGCACCCACATACCATTAAACAATATTCCGGGTCAAAATGTTCTGCTACAAAATCTTTTAAAATCCAAGGGAACATTAGAATGTGATCTCTCTTAATCTTAAACCAGAATTTGTGCTTACTGCATGCTGCTACATTCAAGAGGAGTTTTTTGGTTTTGTTTGATGTCCGAGAGGGCAGTTTTGCTCACCAAAATTACTGGGCTTTACTTCAGTTAAATAATTTCCAATTTACTGAAGTTACAAATCTTAAAGTCTAGATGTACAAAATTCATTCTACATAATCAGGACTACAAAATACAGCACTCACCTTTTAGGTAGACTTCACAAATGTTTGAGGTGATTATAAAGTCCATACACTTTCAACTATTTTCAACAATCTTTTTATGTTTAAAATATTTAATTTCCTTTATTATTTCTATCAATATCTCATGTATTTAATCTGTTAAGTATTATAAATTAAACTTGTAGTTATGAAAAATATCTACATATTTTTATATGTAGATAGGTAAAATTTATATCTAGGTAGATAAAATTTGAGGTCTCTCAAAAATGTCTAAATGGATTACACCAAGATGTTGCCTGTTGCTTTATTTCTTATATCTCTGAGGACCCTATATTCATTTATCACATTTTTGTTCTTTAATTTTTACCTAGAGACACATGTTTCTTTTTTGTCCATTATTAATAAAACTGCTATGAATATTTTTGTGCTCTCATTACTCTTAGGTATTAAATGAAAGAAATAGTCACAAAAGAGCATATATTCTTACAACGGTTTAAAGTTAAAATTATTGAACATGCAAGGGTATCTTAATACAACATTATTATTTTTTTTAAGATTTTATTTATTCATTTCACAGAGACCACAAGTAGGCAGAGAGGCAGGCGGAGAGAAAGAGGGGGAAGCAAGCTCCCTACTGAGCAGAGAGCCTGACGTGGGGCTGGATCCCAGAAACCTGAGGTCATGATCTGAGCCAAAGGCAGAGGCTCAACCCACTGAGTCACCCATGCACCTCAACACAACATTATTAACAGAGAGTTGTGACTCTTCTAAACATTTCTATACTTATATATCTTTCTGGCCTAAAAAGATGTTAGCACCCTAAGATAAAAACTATATAATTTCAAACAATTTGGGATTGGTGGATACAAACTGAGGTTGCCTAAAAATCTATGCTGCTGCCAAGATTCTTTAGGTTATTCTGATTGGAAAACTGAATGCTATTTTTTTTCATTCTATATCAATGACTTCACAACCCAAAAGAGATGGTTCTGTAATCTGAAATTCTTATATTCAAGTTATACTTATCCAATTCTTCATTCTCCAAATGAAATCTGAAACAATAACTTAGTTTTCTATACTACCTAATTAAATTTCTAATTCATTTGTTCCTCAGATATGTGAATGACTTTCCTTGTTTAACTCTAAGGCCTACGAATTTGAGAAAACTCTGCAATTCTTTAATGAGTCCCATATCTTAAGGTCATACCATTTTTAAAATAGTAGTATCACTTCTTATTACTCTGTATCTCTCCCATTGCTTCCATTGTTGTTGTTTTTAACACCCTAGGTCTATTTACTCATACTTATATTTAGTTTTTTAAAATTAAAATATATTTTATAATATACTAATAAAATAATAAGTAAACAATAAATTATAACAATTTTTTCTCAAAGAAAATATATATGGCTCCTTTTAAAAACACTTAATTTCATGCTTGGGGGAGGAGTCAAGATGGCAGAGAAGTAGTATGCTGAGACGACATCAGGTAGCAGGAGATCAGCTAGATAGCTCATCAAACAATTGCAAACACCTACAAATCCAAAGGGAGATCGAAGAGAAGAAGAGCAACAATGCTAGAAACAGAAAATCAACCACTTTCTGAAAGGTAGGACCGACAGAGAAGTGAATGCAAAGCGACAGGAAGATAGACTGCAGGGGGAGGGGCCAGCTCCCAGCAAGCAGCAGAAAAATGGAGCACAAAATCAGGACTTTTAAAAGTCTGCTCCACTGAGGGACATAGCTCCACAGACTAAACCGAGGTGAAGCCCACACGAAGCCATCGTGGCACCAGATCCCACGGGGTCACAGAAGGATTGGTGGTGTCTGAGTGTCGCAGAGCTCACAGGTATTAGAGCGGGAAAGCCAGCTACAGAGACAGAGCCAAGGAGTGAGCTCTCAACTCAGGGTTACCTTGAGCCATAATCCGTGGCACAGGCCACTGGTCTGTGAGTGGGGTCCCCACAAAATTCGGGCAGACACCCCCTGGAAGAGCTCAGGGATCTGCAGGGTTCAAAGACTCCAGGTGGAGCTGTTTGCCAGAGACAGAGATGCTTGGTCACAGGCTGGGTGAGCTCGGAGTGCGGCCAGAGGCCAGGAAGACAGGAGTGATTGAGCGCTTCTCTCTGAGGGCGCACTGAGGAGCGGGGCCCCGAGTTTTCGGGTCCTCCAGGCCAGAGATTAGGAGGCTGCCATTTTCATTCCTGTCCTCTGGAACTCTACAGAGAGTGTTCAGGGAACGAAAGTGAACCCCAGCGGATTACTTAGCCTGGCCCCTGGTACGGGCAGTGCAATTCTGCCTTGGGCAAACACACTTGAGAATCACAGAACAGTCCCCTCCCCCAGAAGATCAACAAGAAATCCAGCCAAGACCAAGTTCACTTACCAAGGAGATCAGGGGAATTCCAGAGGAGCAGAAAGCAAAGCATGAAATTCATGGCTTTCTCCCCATAATTTAGTCTTGCAGTTCATTAATTATTTTTTTACTTTCATTTTTTTTCTTCTGCTATTTTTTTTAACTTTCACCCCTTCCTCTTTTAACATTTTTACCTAGTTTATCGTAACAATACCTTTTATAAAAAAATAAAAATTTTTTTGAACCTTCATTATTATAGGCATATTGTATCTTTCATTGTATCTAACTTTATTATTTGTATACAATAGGATTTTTTCATTCTAAAAAATTTGGGGTACAACTTCTTCTAATAGATCAAACTATACCCTAAATCTAGCTCCGGACCTGTTCTAGTCTCCAGCCCGAGCAAATTCTCTCCACATTCTTTTTCTTTATTCTCCTAACCAACTTACTTTATAAATTCCTTTTTTAGAAATTTGAAAAAAAAATTTTTTTTCATCTTTGTAGGCATATTCCATCACTTCCTTGTGTTTACCCTTACATATGTTTTTCATTCTTTAAAATTTGGGCAGGTAGTTTCTTCTAAGAGACCAAAATCCTCCCAAAATTAAGTGGGTGACTCTGTTCTAGACACTAGTATAATATATATATATTTTTGTTTGTTTGTTTGTTTTGTTTTGTTTTTATATCTTTTCTTTATATGTTTTCTTTTTTTAAATTTTTTTTCCGGAAATTCTTTTTATCTCCTTTCTCCCCCCAGAGACCCCATGATTTGGTTAAAGAACATTTTCCTGGGGTCTTTACCACCCTTTTAGAATTTTATTTGCTCCTTCATATAGTCTTATCCGGACAAAATGACAAGGTGGAAAAACTCACCACAAAAAAAAGAACAAGAGGCAGTACTGAAGGCTATGGACCTAATCAATACGGACTATGGTAATATGTTAGATCTAGAGTTCAGAATGACGACTCTCAAGGTTCTAGCTGGGCTCAAAAAAGGTATGGAAGATATTAGAGAAACCCCCTCCAGAGAGATAAAAGCCCTTTCTGGAGAAATAAAAGAACAAAAATCTAATCAAGTTGAAATTTTAAAAAAGCTATTAATGAGGTGCAATAAAAAATGGAGGCTCTTACTGCTAGGATAAATGAGGCAGAAGACAGAATTAGTGATATAGAAGACCAAATGACAGAGAATAAAGAAGCTGAGCAAAAGAGAGACAAACAACTACTGGACCACGAGGAGAGAATCAAGAGATAAGTGACACCGTAAGATGAAACAACAATAGAATAATTGGGATTCCAGAAGAAAAAGAAAGAGAGAGGGGAGCAGAAGATATACTGGAGAGAATTATTGTAGAGAATTTCCCTAATATGGCAAAGGGAACAAGCATCAAAATCCAGGAGGTGCAGAGAACCCCCCTCAAAATCAATAAGAATAGGTCCACACACTGTCACCTAGTAGTAAAATTTACAAGTCTTAGCAACAAAAAGAAAATCCTAAAGCAGTCTGGGAAAAGAAGTCTGTAACATTAAATGATAAAAATATTAGATTGGCAGCGGACTTATCCACAGAGACCTGGCAGGCCAGAAAGAACTGGCATGATATATTCAGAGCACTAAATGAGAAAAATATACAGCCAAGAATACTATATCCATCTAGGCTATCATCAAAAATAGAAGGAGAGATAATAAGCTTCCAGGACAAACAAAAACAGAAAGAATTTGCAAACAGCAAACCAGCTCTACGGGAAATATTGAAAGGGGTCCTCTAAGCAAAGAGAGACCCTAAAAGTAGTAGATCAGAAAGGAACAGAGACCATATACAGTAACAGTCACCTTACAGGCAATACAATGGCACTAAATGCATATCTCTCAATAGTTACCCTGAATGGAAATGGGCTAAATGACCCAATCAAAAGACACAGGGTATCAGAATGGATAAAAAAACAAAACCCATCAATATGCTGCCTACAAGAAACTCATTTAGACCCGAAGACACCTCCAGATTTAACGTGGGAGGGTGGAAAACAATTTACCATGCTAATGGAACTCAGAAGAAAGCTGGGGTGTCAATCCTTATATCAGATCAATTAGATTTTAAGCCAAAGACTATAATAAGAGATGAGGAAGGACACTATATCATACTCAAAGGGTCTGTCTAACAAGAAGATCTAACAATTTTAAATATCTATGCCCCCAACGTGGGAGCAGCCAACTATATAAACCAATTAATAACAAAATCAAAGAAACACATAAACAATAATACAATAATAGTAGGGGACTTTAACACTCCCCTCACTGAAATGGACAGATCATCCAAGCAAAAGATCAGCAAGGAAATAAAAGCCTTAAATGACACACTGGACCAGATGGACATCACAGATATATTCAGAACATACCATACCAAAGCAACAGAATACACATTCTTCTCTAGTACGCATGGAACATTCTCCAGAATAGATCACATCCTGGGTCCTAAATCAGGTCTCAACCAGTATCAAAAGACTGAGATCATTCCCTGAATATTTTCAGACCACAATGCTCTGAAGCTGGAACTCAAGCACAAGAGGAAATTTGGAAAGAACCTAAATACATGGAGACTAAATGGCATCCTTCTAAAGAATGAATGGGTCAACCGGGAAATTAAAGAAGAATGGAAAAAATTCATGGAAACAAATGATAATGAAAACACAACGGTTCAAAATCTGTGGGACACAACAAAGGCAGTCCTGAGAGGAAAATATATAGCAATACAATCCTTTCTCAAGAACAAGAAAGGTCTCAAATACACAACCTAACCCTACACCTAAAGGAGCTGGAGAAAGAACAAGAAATAAAGCCTAAACCCAGTAGGAGAAATGAATTCATAAAGATCAGAGCAGAAATCAATGAAATAGAAACCAAAAAACCAATAGAACAAATCAACAAAACCAGGAGCTGGTTCTCTGAAAGAATTAATAAAATTGATAAACGCCTGGCCAGACTTACCAAAAAGAAAAGAGAAAGGACCCAAATAAATAAAATCATGAATGAAGAGGAGAGATCACAACCAACACCAAAGAAATACAAACAATTATAAGAACATACTATGAGCAACTCTACGCCAACAAATTTGACAATCTGGAAGAAATGGATGCATTCCTAGAGACATATAAACTACCATAACTCACCCAGGAAGAAACAGAAAACCTGAACAGACCCATAACCAGTAAGGAGATTGAAACAGTCATCAAAAATCTCCAAACAGGGACGCCTGGGTGGCTCAGTTGGTTAAGCAGCTGCCTTCGGCTCAGGTCATGATCCCAGCGTGCTGGGATCGAGTCCCACATCGGGCTCCTTGCTCAGTGGGGAGCCTGCTTCTCCCTCTGCCTCTGCCTGCCATTCTGTCTGCCTGTGCTCGCTCTCTCCCCCTCTCTCTCTAATAAATAAATAAAATCTTAAAAAAAAAAAAAATCTCCTAACAAACAAAAGCCCAGGGCCAGATGGCTTCCCAGGGGAATTCTACAGACATTTAAAGAAGAATTCATTCCTATTCTCCTGAAACTGTTCCAAACAGTAGAAATGGAAGGAAAACTGCCAAACTCATTTAATGAGGCAAGTATCACATTGATCCCAAAACCAGACAAGGATCCCACCAAAAAAGAGAATTACAGACAAATATCCTTGATGAACACAGATGCGAAAATTCTCACCAAAATACTAGCCAAAGCATCCAACGGTACGTTAAAAGGATTATTCACCACGACCAAGTAGGATTTACTCCAGGGCTGCATGTTTGGTTAACATCCACAAATCAATCAATGTGATACAATACATTAATAAAAGAAACAAGAACCATATGATAATCTCAATAGATACTCTCAATAAATAGATTTGATACTCTCAAATGCTGAAAAAGCATTTGACAAAGTACAGCATCCCTTCCTGACCAAAACTCTTCAAAGTGTAGGGATAGAGGGCACATATGTCAATAATATCAAAGCCATCTTTGAAAAACCCACCGCAAATATCATTCTCAATGAAGAAAAACGGAAAGCTTTTCCAAAGGTCAGGAACATGGCAAGGATGTCCATTATCACCACTGCTATTCAACATAGTACTAAGAGTCCTAGCCTCAGCAATCAGACAACAAAAGGAAATTAAAGGCATCGAAATCGGCAAAGAAGAAGTCAAACTATCACTCTTCACAGATGATATGATACTATATGTGGAAAACCCAAAACATCTACTCCAAAACTGCTAGAACTTATACAGGAATTCAGTAAAGTGTCAGGATATAAAATCAATGCACAGAAATCAGTTGCATTTCTTTACACCAACAAGAAGACAGAAGAAAGAGAAAGTAAGAAGTCAATCCCATTTACAATTGCACCCAAAACCATAAGATACCTAGGAATAAACCTAACCAAAGAGGCAAAGAATCTATACTCAGAAAACTATAAAGTACTCATGAAAGAAACTGAGGAAGACACAAAGAAATGGAAAAATGTTCCAAGCTCCTGGATTGGAAGAACAAATATTATGAAAATGTCTATGCTACCTAAAGCAATCTACACATTTAATTCAATCCCTATCAAAATCCACACATTTTTTCCAAAGAAATGGAACAAATAATCCTAAAATTTATATGGAACCAGAAAAGACCTCAAATAGCCAAAGGAATATTGAAAAAGAAAGCCAAAGTTGGTTGCATCACAATTCCGGACTTCAAGCTCTATTACAAAGCTGTCATCAACAAGACAGCATGGTACTGGCACAAAAACAGACACATAGATCAATGGAACAGAATAGAGAGCCCAGAAATAGACCCTCAACTCTATGGTCAACTCATCTTCGACAAAGCAGGAAAGAATGTCCAATGGAAAGACAGCCTCTTCAATAAATGGTGTTGGGAAAATTGGACAGCCACATGCAGAAAAATGAAACTGGACCATTTCCTTACACCACACATGAAAATAGACTCAAAATGGATGAAGGACCTCAATGTGAGAAAGGAATCCATCAAAATCCTTGAGGAGAACACAGGCAGCAACCTCTTCGACCTCAGCCTCAGCAACTTCTTCCTAGAAACATCACCAAAGGCAAGGGAAGCAAGAACTAAAATGAACTATTGGGACTTCATCAAGATCAAAGGCTTTTGCACAGCAAGGAAACAGTTAACAAAACCAAAGACAACTGACAGAATGGGAGAAGATATTTGCAAATGACATATCAGATAAAGAGCTAGTATCCAAAATCTATAAAAAGCTTAGCAAAGAACAAATGATGCAAGCAAGAAATGGGCAGAGGACATGAACAGAAATTTCTGCAAAGAAGACACCCAGATGGCCCACAGACACATGAAAAAGTGCTCCACATTACTCAACATCAGGGAAATACAAATCAAAGCCTCAATGAGATACCACCTCATACCAGTCAGAATGGCTAAAAGTAACAAGCCAGGAAAGCACAGATGCTGGGGAGGATGTGGGGAAAGGGTAACCCTCCTACACTGTTGGTGGGAATGCAAGTTGGTGCATGGTTCCTCAAAAAGTTGAAAACAGAACTTATGACCCAGCAATTGCACTATTGGGTATTTACCTTAAAGATACAAACACAGTGATCCAAAGGGGCACATACACCCGAATGTTTATAGCAGCAATGTCCACAATAGCCAAATTACGGAAAGAACCTAGATGTCCATCATCAGATGAATGGATATAGAAGAAGTGGTATATATACACAATGGAATACTATGCAGCCATTAAAAAATGAAATTTTTTTGTGAAGACGTGGATGGAACTAGAGGGTATTATGCTTAGCGAAATAAGTCTATCAAAGAAAAACAACTATCATATGATCTCCCAGATATGAGGAAGTGGAGGGGCAATGTTGGGAGTTTGGGGGATAGGAAAAGAATAAATGAAAGAAGATGGGATAGGGAGGGAGACAAAGCATAAAAGACTCTTAATCTCACAAAACAAACTGAGGGTTGCTGGGGGGAGGGGGGTCGGGAGATGGGGTGGGGTTATGGACATTGGGGAGGGTATGTGCTATGGTGAGTGCTGTGAAGTTTGTAAACCTGGCGATTCACAGACCTGTACTAATAATACCTGGGGCTAATAATACATTATATGTTTATAAATTTTTTTTAATTTTAAAAATTAAAAAGAAATAAAAAACACTTATTTTAAAATACTTAAATAAGGTATTTCTTATAAACAACAAAACCAACTCATTACCATGCTGAAAATTAAAATATATAGTGCAGTGTATTTTAAATTTAATTACTTTAAATTTCTATCCAAGACTGTCTTTGAAAAGGCCTATTTCCAAAGATCTATAGGACAGGGTGTTATAAAGATTAAAGGAAATCATGTCTATTAAGAGTTTAGGACAATGATTAGTACCTGTAAGGGCTTTGTAAAATTAGCTGCTTTTATTTAAGATGCTGTTTCTGCGGTCTTGAAAGACTGATTGTCAACCTAATTTTTTTTTCTTTTGCATTTCAAATCTATAAAGCAAACTTCCCAAAGTAACTCTTGTCGGGGGGGTGCGGGGGGATTCTATTTATTAAAGGCTCAGAAACAGGCAAAACTCAATTATACAAAGAAGAAAAGGAAAATGATTAACAAATTCAGAATACCTCTTTTGTATGGGCACATTCCTTTCAAGAAAGCGTGTTTCAAAATTTCATTTTCCTCCTGTAGGATTGGCTTGACTTCGTTACAGATTTGTAGTCGTTGTTTGCACTAAGATACACAGGTAGAATTAAAAGAAATCCCACAAAGAGCCCAAATGTTCAATTAAAAACATTTAACTTCTGATCATTTATATGAGATGAAAAATCCCTGAGGATGCTTGGAAACGTTAATAGCTTCTTGGATATAGTCACCTAAAATTAATAGATTAAAATTAATAGATGTCTATGCTGCAGGGCCTAAGTGAGACAAACTACAAATGAACTATGCAGATATCTTTTTTCCTCCATAATAATTTTAAAAGGAATATTGCAATATAATTTTACCATTAGTATGAACACATCATAACATATTTCCGGATTTAGAAAGCTAAAATTGAGAACAATGATTTCATCAAAAAAGTGGTATTCCAGAAAGCAACAGCAATTAGGTATAATATGTATAGTAAACTCTTCAAATTTTCATATTAAAAGTGAACAGAGTATAAATAGAATAAAAATGCAAAATACAGCAATGATTATTGTATCATAATTATTGGCATGCCCAAGGCTTGGTTCTCAGAACTCATGTCTTACCTGTTCCCAGTGAGACCTCTCCTCTGGACTAGAAAGCTTGTATATTCTAAGGCTTGTTCTATAATTCTACCAGGGAAGTGATTTAACTAATATTCAGTGGTTGCTGCTATTTCTCTTGCATGTGTAATTATTTTTCAAAGTATTTCTTCTGGTTGTAGCACTGAATTTTAAATCAACATAAACTAGCCATATGAGAGTGTGTATAAATAGGTTCTAAATTTTGTGATGATGAATGTCATGAACTATACATTTAGAAATTTGTAGTGATCCTATCTTGGACATTAACAGAATAAATATGACACTATGAGAACATCCCAACCCATCAATTTTGGTCCATTAATTAAGTATCAATAGGTCACAGTTGCCCTTTTTTTTTTTTTGACATAAACCCTTCAAGATAGAAACACATTTCTTGATATCAAATTTTCTTAAATGACATTTATTTCTAAGACAGGAATATAATTCTAAAACAAATGTTCACTCAGGTCAGCCTGTTTCCTCATAGAAATACATATTATACCTTTATTTACTTGAAATTCAGCTCTCTTAATGTTTATAAGGTTCTCTAATTCTGGTATGCCAAAATCTAATGAACAAATCTTGTTAGTTATATCCATATATTATAAGATTTTATATATACAATAATTTCACTAGAAACTTTGGCCATTAAAGTTCAACAATACAGTGGAAATAAAATGAGGTGGAAAGATGAGGAAATTACCTAACCTATAGGCAGATTTTAAAGATCTGTTTATGATGGCTAAGAGTAATACTTGTTAAATTTAACAAAATTTTTTTCTAGTTTTCCTGGTTTTTTATTTGCATCTCATTTATTATATATTTTCCAGCTTTAATGAAATGTAATTGACATATAACATTGTTTAAAGTATGCAGTATGTTGGTTTGATACACTTACATACTGCCAAATATTACCACTATACTGTTATCTAACACCTCCTTTCCATGAGATAATTACCATTTCTTTTTTTGTGATGAGAACTTTTAAGAGTTACTCTCTTAGTAATTCTCAAGAACATAATAGAGTCTTATTAACTATAATCACCATGTTGTACATTAGATCCCCAGAACTTACTATCATAAAATTGGAAGTTTACACTATGTGACCAATGTCTCCTCATTTCCCTAACACTACAGCCCCTAGTAACCACCATTCTAGTCTAAGAGTTTAGCTTTCTTATATCCCACATATAAGTGAGGTGATGCAATATTTGTCTTCCTCTCCCTGTATTTTACTCAGCATAATGCCCTCAATGTCCACCCTTGTTGAAAATGGCAGGATTTCCTTCTTTCTTGTGGCTAATATTCAAGTGTGTGTGTTTTTATGTGTGTTTGTCTCACATCTTTTTTATCCATTCATCTGTTGATGGGCATTTAGGTTGTTTCCATATCTCGGTTAATGTGAATAATGGTGCCATGAATATGGGAGTGCAGATACCTTTCTGATGTCCTGTTTTCATTTCTTTGAATACATACACAAAAAAGGTTTGGTGGAACACATGGTAATTCTAATTCTAATTTTTTGAAGAGCCTATATACCATCTTCCATAGTAATTGTACCAACTTACATTTCTATCAACAGTGCACAAGGGTTTCCCTTCCAAGTCCTAAAAAGAATCTGTTATATCTTGTCTTCTTGATAACAGACAACCTAACAGGTATGAAGTGATATTTCATTGTGGATTTGGTTTGCATTTCCCTGATGATTACTGACATTCAGCACCTTTTCATATACCTGTTGGTCATTTGTATGTCTTATTTGGGAAAATGTCTGTAAAGTTCCTCTGCCCATTTTTAAAAAATTGGATTGTTTGTATTATTTTTGTTATTGAATTGTAGGAGTTTCTTAAAATATATTTTGGATTTACCCTTTATCAGATATGATTTGTATATATTTTTCCCATTCTATAGGTTGACTTTTCATTTAGTTGATTGTTTCTTCTGCTAAGCAAAAGCTTTTTTTTAATAGTGTTAGTCATTAGTTTTTAGTTTTTGTTGCTTATGCTTTTGGTGTCAAATCCAAAAGTCACTGCCAAGACCATGTCAAGAGTTACTTCCCTATGTTTTCTTAGGGGACATTTATAGTTTCAGTTTTTTAAGTCTTTCATCCATTTTGATTTAATTTTTGAGTGATCTAAGATAGGAACCCAATTTCATTAGGGAGTATTATTGGCTCCCTCATCAAATATTAGTATATCATAAATGGGAGGATTTATTTCTGGGCTCTGATTCTACTCCATTGGCCTATGTGTCTATTTTTATGGTAGTCCATACTATTCTGATTACTATAGCTTTGTAGTATAGTTTGATCTCAAAAGCGTGATGTCTCTAGCTTGGATTTCTTTCTCAGGATTGTTTTGGCAATTCAGATACTTTTGTGATTCCACAAAAAAAGTTAGGATTGTTTTATTTATGTGAAAAATGCCATCTGAATTTCAACAGGATTGCAATGAATATACTGAAGGCTTAGATAGTATGGACAGTCTAACACTATAAAGTTTTCCATAAACATAGGATATCTTTCCATTTGTTATCTTTCCCAGTTTCTTTCATCAAAGTCTTATAGTGTTTGGTGTATAGTTCTTTCACATTCAATGTATTGCAAAGGATTCTATTTTTTCTGATGCTATAATGAATGGGATTTTATTTATTTTTCATATTCATTGTCAAGTATATGGAAACACAACTGATTCTACATTGATTTTGTATCAGGCAACTTCACTGAATGTATTGATTAGTTTTAACAGGTTTTGGTGGAGTTGACATGATTTTCAGCATATAAGATCATGTCATCTACAAAAAGACTTTTTTGCTTCTTCATTCCTGATTTGGATGCCTTTTCTTTCTCTTACCTGATGGTTCTGGCCCAGACTCCAATACTAGTTGAATAGTAATGGTGAGAAGGAGCACCATTGGCTTGTCCCTTATCCTAGGGGAAAAGCTTTCAACCCTTCACCACTGAGTGTGATGTTTGCTGTAGATCTATCATACATGACTTTTATTATGCTGAGGTGTGTTCCTTCTACATCTATTTTTTTGATCATTTTTATCTTGAAAGGACATATTTTGTCAAATCCTTCTTATGTATCTCTTGAGATAACAGTATGAATTTATCTTCTATTCTATTAATGTGTTGTATCAGAATTATTGATTTTTGTTTGTTGAGCCAGTCTTACATACCAGGGACAAATCATCTTGATCATGGCATATGATCCTTTTGATGTGCTATTGGTTTGTTAATATCATATTAAGATTTTTTGCATTTATATTCATCTGGATATTAGTCTGTGGTTTTCTTTTTTTGTTGTGTCCTTATTAACTTTGGTATCAGAGTAACACTAGCCTCATAAAATGAGTTTAGGAGTGTTCCCTTCTCTTCAATTTTTTGGAAGACTTTGAGAAGAACTGGCATTATTTTTTTCCTTGAAATATTTGGTGGACTATTTCATCAGAGAATCATCTGGTCTATGTTTTTCTTTGTTGGGATAATTTTAATCACTCAGTCAATCACTTTACTAGTTATTGGTATGTTCAGATTTTCTATATCTTTATGATTTAGTCTTGGTAGGTTATGTGTTTCTAGGTTATCTGGTTATGTGATTCTAGTTTATCCAATATGTTGGCATATAGTTGTTCTTAGTCATCCCTAATGAACCTTTGTATTAGGTTTGCATTATGTTGTTGTCAGTCATCTCTTAAGATTCTTTGTATCTCTGTCTCTTCCATATCTGGTTTTATATGAATCTTCTCCCTTTTTTTTTCTTAGTCTAGCTGAAGGTTTGCCAATTTTGTTTATCTTTAAAAAAGCAAAATTTCCTGATATATATGTGTTTATGCTCTGACCTTTGTTATTTCTTTCTTCTGCTAATTCCACCCCCCTAGTTCCTTGAGATGTAAAGTTAGGTTGTTTGAGATCTTTCTTCTCAATATAGGTCTTCTTTTGGGGTGCCTCAGTGGGTTAAGCCTCTGCCTTCGGCTCAGGTCACTGTTTTTCAGGGTCCTGAGATTGAGCCCTGCATTGGGCTTTCTGCTCAGCGGGGAGCCTGCTTCCCCCTCTCCCTCTGCCTGCCTCTCTGCCTACTTGAGATCTCTGTCAAATAAATAAAGGAATAAAATCTTTGAAAAAAAAATAGGTCTTTTTATTTTTTTTTCCCTAAGATTTAAGCCCACACAGGGCTTAATTTCATGACCCTGAGATCACGACCTATGCAGAAACTGAGAGTAAGATACTTAACTGAATGTACCACTCAAGTGCCCCTCAATATAGGCATTTCTAGTTATAAAATATTCTCCTAAACTGCTTTAGGAGCATCCCATAACTTTCGGTATGTTATATTTCTATTTTCATTTGTTTCAGGATATTTTCTGATTTCCCTTTTATTTTCTTCTTTGATCTATCTGCTCTTCAGGAGTGTGCTGCTTAATTTCCATATGTTAAAAAATAAATTTTCCAGTCCCCCACCTGTTTTGATTTCTAGTTTCCTATCAGTCTATCAGTATTGTTGGAAAAGAGACTTGCTATGATTTCAATCTTTGTAAATTTACTAAGACTTGTTTTGTGACCTAAGCCATAATCTATCCTGAAGAATGTTCTGAGGGCACTTGAGAAAAATGTATATTGTGCTGCAGTTAAATGAAATTTTTAGTATTTGTCTGTTAGGTCCATTTGGTCTAAAGTGAAGTTCATTTCCAATGTTCCTTATTGATTTTCTGTCTGGATTATCTATCCATTGTTAAGGTAGGGTACTGAATTCCTGTACCATTATTTTAAAGCTATCTATTTTTTGCTTCATTATTGTATTCTTTAGCTCCAGAATTTGTTTGGTTCTCTCTTATGATATCTATCTTTTTATTAAATTTTTTACTTTGTTCATTTATTATTTTCCTAATTTTGTTGAATTATCTTTCTGTGTTTTCTTATAGCTCATTAGGTTTCCTTAAAACAGCTGTTTTGAATTCTTCACTGGGTGAACTGCAGGTCTTAATGTCTTTTGGTTTGGTTACTTAGAAAATTATTGTGATCTTTTGGTGGTGTCATACTTGTGTAGATGATGCACATGGAGTGCTGAGGGTATGTGTGGGCCAGTTTGAGGGATCTTCAGGTGAAGCATAAGAGATAAATGGGTTCTTCTGGCAGTGTCCCACATAGCTGGAGAAGTTGGGTACTCACTCATCTGTTCTCCCTTTCCTCCATGCGCAAATCATAGGTTGATAAAGATCTGTCATGGTGCTAAGTTGTGCTACTTTGGGGAAAAAACAATGCAGGTAAAATCAAGCTGTTTTTCTTACTGACTCCAGTGCATCCAAACATATATAAATATTTTTCTTTTTCTTTTTTTTCTTTCTTTCTCTTTTTTTTTTCTTTTTCCTTTTTTTTTTTTGGCACCACTATGGGGTTCTGGAACTACCTTTGGCAACCTGGACATCCCTCTCCAATGACTCCCTTGTCCATGGTAGTCATATAACACAGCCTTTCCAGGGGTGCCTGGACCACAGCTAAGAAAGCCTGGAGCTGGTTCACAAGGCACTGCAGGTTCCAGAGCCAGGACCAAGATTCATTTATTACCTGAAGCATCGATGAATGAGATTCCCCCTGGGTCCCTTGGTGTAAAAAATCCATTATATGGTTTCCACAAAGGCACTTCTTTCCATGAATGGATGTTGAATTTTTGTTGTACTGGGGGAGCAGGAGCAACCAAGAAATGTGTTTTGCCACCATAATGCCACCATATTGCTGACATCACCTTCTTGTTTTTATTTGACTCTTGAAAAATCATCATCATTAAAATATGCTAAATTTATTCTTTAAGCATTTTCCCTAAACACTGCAATAAGAAACTCAATTATCTGGGTCTTTCTACTCCTAAATGATAGGGAAGTACACTGCAATCTGTTGGTTCATAATTTAGAAATTAATTTTGGTTCCACATGGCTAAGAACAATTGGTTCTTACAGTGAACACAATGATTGTTTGCTAGAAATGTAGCATCATAGTTATCTCTGCTTCTATCAGATTAGGGAAAATGCTCTTGTCAAGGCTGTGGTTTCCCACCTCTTGCTTTTATTTTCTTGGTAATTTGTAAAATGTTCTATTGTTAACCAGTCCATCTGGTTCAAGTCCTTTTTCTTTGCTTTACATGTCCTTTTTACAGATCATTGACACTGAATAGATTGTTTCTAGTTAATGTGACTACTCAGACTGAATTATAGAAATAGCAGTATCCACAAGGGATCATTTCATCCTACTACATAGGACTATACATAAACTATCATAGCAAGACTATTGTGAATATTTAAAATTTTTGAAAAACAATAACCAATACTTTCTAAATTTGAACTTAAGGTGTACACTTTAAATGCCTTACAGAAATTATTTTGATCCTTTTGCTATTTGCATAATCTTCAATTTTTAATTGATCCACATACCTAAAACTGGTTTTGTATATTTGGTCTTGAAATATTATTTCTACATTGTTTTACCTTTGATTTGTTCCTCTACAAGTATTCTTCTAATGGGGCCTGCAGAATACTGTCTTCTGATTACAAAATAAAATATCTATTCCCTGCTAATGTGAGTACTCAGTAAGTCACTCAGATAAACCAGCTGACTCCTTCCCATTATCACTAAATAGTCAATGACACATGAAAATTTGTTTTATAGGAATAAATAGTTTTATGGAAAATGTTATGTATAAAAAGAAAAATACAAAAAGTTGAATTCAACTGGATCATTCTTCAAAATTAAAAATGAAAAATCAAGTAAAATAAAAATAAGCAATACTAAAACATAACCTTAAATTATTTTTACTTGCTTAATTACACCTACCATTAATTCAAATTTCCAACTTCCTACTCATATTTATTTATATTTTTAATTTCAAAATTTAACCCAATAATTAACTTATATCTTAACATTACAAGATTATGCTCTTTGAGGAAAGGGATATCTCTCCATTTGAATTTTAAGAAATATTGGTTCTGATTCTAATCAATTTCAAACATATTTTTTAACATTTAATGTAACACTTTATAAGTCTTAAAAATATTTTCAAGCTTCTTCTTATATTATTTTATCAAAAGGAGTTAATTGCTAAATAAAGCCATTGAGTTCTAACTATATGCCTGCCAGTCATTGTGATGGTAGGTTGACAATGCATGGTCCTTTTTTGTTTCCAGCTTTACTGAGCTATAAATGACAAAAACTGTAAGATATTTAAAGTGTGCAATGCTATGATCTATATATGCACTATAAAAGAATCCCTATTTGGTGTTACACCATCATTGATATTAATACTATATTCCTTTTCCATTTTATATTATGCAGTCTTTCTCATTCGAGTGAAGCAGTTTTGAAAAGCCAGATATGTTTATCTATTTATTCCTACCAAATTTTTAAAAAATCACTTAACATTTGCCTAATTGTGAGTTTCTATAAATAAAATAAAATAAAAATGACCTGTTTGTGGTGGGTATCTCTAAAAATTAATTCAGTTGGTAGTTAACCAAAATGTTTTCAATGGATCAATAGTTCTTTAAATCAAGAATCAATAATCATGGCTTTACATCTCCAGCATTACATAGAACCTCTGAGGCTTGGTCTCTATGATTAGAGTCAAAAGCTCTACTGACTAAGCAGGTATGGACAAGAATGGGAAAGGAAAAGAAAAGTCAACCTAAACAAAATGGTTTGATTTGCACAGAAAGTAGTTCTTTACTAATAAACTAATTAATTAGGGTCAAAGACTTCTCTGAAAAGTTTCCAGATACCCCAAATATCCATATACATCTGATAGAGTCATCTGTGATTATTGCATTCTAGGTTAACTGCCCATGTTATGATCTTCCCAATCTCCTGTTCATATTGTGTGTGCTGACAACCTAATGCTGCATTCCCAGGGCTTATGGTTCTTGCCTTGAGCCATACAGTAGAGATAAAATATAAAGGAATGGTTTCATGATACAGATTTAGAACACTTTACTAAAACCCAAACCAAAAAAATGTCAAATACTGACCTTGATATTGACTCATATAGGAAATCTTGGTTGAAATATTTAACATTTGAGTTATTGTTTCTAAAACAGAAGTAATGGAACTTTCTCATGAAATATTTTAAAGATTACATGAAGCAATGAATGTGTAAGTCCCTACATCAAAAATAATGAAGAACATAGTAATTCTTCCTCACTGAAATTTATATTATTTTAGACTTTTATTCTCTAGCTAAAATTCTGAAAAGGTATTTATCACTGTCCCAGACAACTCATTTATGTGAGTATTTAACAACCTATTAAAATAAGTTCTGTCACCATCATGTATCACTTTCTGAGAAGTACAGAAAATGTTTGAAGCTTCCAGAGCAGAAGGGTAGCAGTAATTTATCTGTTCTTTAGCCTTCAGAGATTCACTTTAGTATAGAAATTCATGTAACTCTAACAATATGAAAGAGTTAATGGTTCCCTCTAAATTGGTATGACAGATTACTTAAAATGTGGAAACATGGTCTTTTTATTTTTCCATTGTTCTTAATAACTAGAAATTTATCAACATAAATTAGAAGAGGACCTTCTTGAAATATTTATTTATATATCCTCAAAAGGTCTTACTTTAATTATGTCTGCATATATATGTGGATATATATATCTATATAAAATAATATGTGCAGGGGCGTCTGGGTGGTTCAGTGGGTTAAGCCGCTGCCTTCGGCTCAGGTCATGATCTCAGGGTCCTGGGATCGAGTCCCGCATCGGGCTCTCTGCTCAGCAGGGAGTCTGCTTCCTCCTCTCTCTGCCTGCCTCTCTGCCTACTTGTGATCTCTCTCTGTCAAATAAATAAAATTAAAAAATCTTTAAAAAAAATAAATAAAATAAAATAATATGTGCATACATACATAATAAAAAATACAGAGATACTCTTTTAACTATCTCTGCAAAAAAAAAGACATTTTAGGAAGTACGTCATATTATGCTTAATGCTGTTATACCCCATAAATATTCTTATGCATATAAATTTTCTAATAAAAAATATATTCATGAATCATCTCATGTCCAGTAAAATTGATTAATATGTTGACAATATGCTGGGTATGTTGTGATCAAGTTTTTCTAGTTTAGATGATGTTAATTTATCTAAAATTAGTTTTTATATTGAGAGAAGTTAAATACTAAGCTTACATATTTGGCAACATTCAGTAGATACTATAATTGATACCTAGCAACAATACTCATTTAGATCAAAGTAATACTATAAAATATTTCTTAAGGTAAAATATCATTTTGCTTGATAGAAAAAAGGTACCCATAATTAAAAGTAGCAATTACTTCCCTTTAAACATATTTGCTATAGCCTAGGCATGACTCCAGTGTTCTAATCCTGTGACTACAATCCCTATCTAAATTTCACACATTTAAGTATCATTTAGAATACTCCCTCTAGTGGTACTGAATACTTTAATAAAGCATTAAAATAAACAAGTAAATATACATTTAATTGATATGGTAGGGATATGGAAGTTAAACAAAGAAGAAAACTCTTAAAGTTTAATCCCCCACACACAAAAATGGGGCACCTGGGTGGCTCAGTAGGTTTGGTGTCTGACTCTTGGTTTAGGCTCAGGTCATGATCTCAGAGTGATGGGATCAAGACCCACATAGGGCTCCTCACTGAGCCTTCTTAAAATTTTCTCTCTCTCTCTCTCTCTCTCAGCCCCTCCCCCACCCCTGCTCACACTCTCTCTAACATAAGTAGTTTACCCTACAAGAGTAAATTTAAAAAAAAATAATATATAATGGTTGAGATGAAGCAACTATGAATCTAACACCAGAAACAAACTGATGACTTAAAATGCTTGTAAACTATTCAATTTTCATGAAGCTTACTAGCATAAAAAAAGGTAGGTATGTCAATATTATAAATTTACAGCCACAGAAGGATAAGTATGTTAATATTATAAATCTACAGGCATATCATGCTATTCAAAATGACAAACTAATTAAGGTAATGCAAGAGTATGTTGTGATAAACTACTTTTCAAATCTCAGAAGCTTCAAACAGTAAAATTTTTTATCTAACTCATATAAAATGATATATGAGTCTAATAGCTATTCAGAGCAATACATATTTAGGGATTCAATACTCAGCCAATACTAAAGTTAATCTCATGTTGTGTCTGTGCCATTTCATCCTCTGTTCTTCACATTTGCTTCCAACAAGAAAAAATACAGAGATACATTTATGCCCCTCGTCTGGGTCTTGCAGTGACACACAGTACTTCTCCTCATATTTCACTGAAAGAATAGGTAACATGCCTCCAAACTAATTGTAAAGCTGGCTGTGATATCAATTAGCACATGGATATCCAATGAGCCCAATCTCTGTCACAGATGTTGCTCATTATTGTTGTTGTTATTACTATGAAGTACAACTTAAAAAAAATTGTTAATCTCACAAAACAAACTGAGGGTTGCTGGGGGGAGGGGGGTTGGGAGAAGAGGGTGGGATTATGGACATTGGGGAGGGTATGTGCTTTGGGAGTGCTGTGAAGTGTGTAAACCTGGTGATTCACAGACCTGTACCCCTGGGGATAAAAATATATGTTTATAAAAAATAAAAAATTAAAAAAAAAATTGTTAGTGTGAAATATCCTTTAGCCACTGAACAACTCTGAAACACTTGGGGAAAGAATAAGATGCTCAAATATAAAGATTAAAGCTTAGAATTTAGTATAACTGCCTTGGTATCTGAGACTTTTGAATGTGAACTTACATACCCAGCAGTTCTCTTTATCACTTGTTAAGGATCTACCAGTAGAATGGGTGCCTGGGTGGCTCAGTTGGTTAAGGGGCTGCCTCTGGCTCAGATCATGATCCCAGGGTCCTAGTATTGAACCAGGCACTGGGCTCCCTGCTCAGCGGGGAGCCTGCTTCTCCTCTACTTCTGCTTCTGCCTGCCACTCCCCCTGCTTGTGCTCTGTCAAATAAATAAACCTTAAAAAAAAAAAAAAAAGGATTTACCAGTAGTATGATATGCAGTACAGAGAATGGTGTTACACAATTCTCAAAGTCAATATTTATAAATTATTCATATATTTACAAAGTTTCTCTTTCAAAACAGTTTCATTCATCTGATCTTGACAACATAATTCCACTTAAAACTTGGCATTATTTATCAATAAATAATCAACTGGGAACCAAACTTGGTTATCCTTACAGAAAAGTGAGTAACTGGTTTCACATAGTGTATTAGGGACACAGAAAATTCTAAGGAATAATTATATTTGTGTTGCTTTAGAAGCCTATTTTTATTAGAGCTTGCTAGTAAAAATCCCCAAATTGTACTCCAGGCTTCTTTCCATGATTAATATAGAGGCCTTTGATTTTCCACTAGTGAATATAAAGTCAATAGAAAACATGAAATATTTTTATACATATTAATGTGAATTATTCTTTTACAATGACTATAAGTGCATCTCTTACAACAGTTTTTTTTTTCAACTTTTTCATTCTTCTTAAGAGTGTATATTAAAGTAAATACCAGGTACCATGAAACTGTGTTTAAGTGTTTGCAATAAAAAACAATAATAAAAATCCCCTACATGTAAGTAGATGATGGCCTTGTCACTTATATATGATTATATAAAATATATATTTTTATATATGTTCCAGGCAGAGGGCAATAACAGTTTGAGTTCAAGAAGTACTACCTAAAAGGAGATTTGCCTTTTGAACGAAACAATTTGAGAAAAAGCCTCATTCAAGAAGTCTTCTATATATAAATAATTGTTTTCATTGAAGTTAATACTGTGAATATACATGTCAGTCACTATACCAAAATGAGTATTAATTCATTTAATACATAAGTATTTCCACATAATAGATGAAAAAAACTGAGGAGAAATAAAATAATAATCTTACTGCAATGCATATATTAATTATATGTGTTCTTAGTAGCTATGTGAATATTTCTGTAAAGCAACTCAGTCAAACCTACAATTAACACTCCTCAGTAACCAGGAAGTTGGTCTCTTACACACTGTTCTTCAAACTTTGTTTTAAACTGTCTAAACCTATTTTATGCCATATACAATAATTTTATGTGGAACCCAATGAATAGTATAGATGAAAGTGGAACAGCTGTGCTAGAACTCAACATAATTTTGCCTACTCTGGTAGTCCCTGTTCTACTGCTTAGAGATGAATGTTTTGAAAAATTATCCACATCAATTCTAAGAAAGGGCCCTAGTGAATTCTGTCCTAAAAAGTGTTTCTGCTGAAAATAATTTTAAAAGTTCTGCTAATAGATAAAAATAAAATAGTGCATACAAATTCATTATAGTTATTTCTGTAACAATTTATTCAACTTTCAGACAGCCAAAGTAATTTGGCTTTAGGAGACCCCATAGCTAAGAAAATCTAAAATCCTATTTTATTTTTCTTCTAAATATTGCTACAAAAATTTTTAATTTAAATGTATTCACTTTACTGTTGGTATTTTGACTAGTTTAAGATAAAATGATTACAAAACAGCCTTAAATATTACAAAATTCCTTGAGGATGAGATGTGTTAGTAAAACAAACAAATAAAAAGCTATAATTTCTTAATAAGCTTGAAAGGACTTTATAAAGCAATTTCTGAAAAAAAAAGTGACTAAAATGATAAAGTAAATCCATTATGAGATGATATAAAACCTGCCTTTTACAAAATTCACTCTTCTTGTGGTCTATTATCTTTGATTTAAGGCATTATGTCCTGAATACGATGGATGATTTACAAATGTTAAGAGAAGTAAGTTGTGTATATTATATTAATTATTATATTAATTATATTAAATACAGAAATATATTAATTATATTAATTACTAATATTTCATTGTATATTAATATATAATAATTATATATTAATTGATTATATTATATTAATACAGAATAATTTTTTAAAATCTTCAGTTGAGATTTTAAAGTCTTGTTATTTGAATAATATTTTCACCTATCCATGGACATCTTTCCCTCTACCTTTTCATGGCACCCTAAACCTGACAGTACCCAAGAGGTAATTCCTTTCACTATGTAAGCATCCTAAGAGCTAACAGCTACTAGAGAAATATTCAATATTAGAGCAGACTGATAACACTATAAATTCACATTCACAACTCCAAATTAGCACTCAACAGTGTACAGTAATACTGCTACATTTTTTTGCTCAGTTTATCCTATTCTCCATAGCAGTGATTCAGAAATTCGTGGTCCATGAACCTGTCATAAATGCAAATTATTGACTTCATCCAGGTCTACTAAATCACAAATCCTGGGCCTAGAGCCCACATCTTCAAATATGACTGCTTTGGTAACAGCTCTTGATTCCATGATTTCCTGTGCTGCAGATGCATATTTCCATTTACATACTGAAGGTGGTCTCTACGATATCTCATCAATACCTTCAAAATAGTGTATCAAAAATGCCTTCTCCCTGCATGTCTTGCCTTAGGCACTGCTATTGCTATTATTTAAGACTTTCCTAATACCATGTAGGTATCATTCTTAAAGTTTCTCTCTCCCTCTTTCAATACTTCATTGTTCATCAATCCTATAAATATTAACCTCAGGTACATGTGCAGAAAACCTCCAGACTTCTCCAATATCATTAATGTTTTCATAACTTAGCCCTAAATGTCTTCCTGATATATTACAATGTTTTAAATATGGTTTAGTCACTTCTAACCTATGGGATCTTGGATCACCCATTATGTTTTTTTAATATTATCTTCTCAAAAGAAAAAATCATCACTCTCTTTTACAGAGAACCTCTGCTGGCTTCTCATATGTTAAATTCAACCTCATAGTATAATGTCAAACAAAAGAACACAGAGATACTTATTCAATCTTTTGTAAACCATGTAAGCTTGACTCAGGACACCACTCTACAACTTAGTGCCTGCACATTTTATGCTCATTTGATACTATAAAACTGAAAGAGTCTCGCTGATTCAATAAATACTATTAGTTTCATTAAGTATGTGGATATTTTCCTTTTTTCTCAGTAAGAACAAACTGGTCATCTATCCAGTCCTCTCTGTATCTTCTTCCTTAAACAAAAGCAAAACAAAGCAAAATAAAAACACAAGCTTTACTTAACCATTCATGACCCTCCAGAGAAGATGACTGCCACCAGGATTCTAGGTACCTTCTCTGATTAAACTTCATCAGTCATGGTGGCCCCATTCTTTTTCAATAATGGATTTGCCAGTGGCATGTGATCCAACTCTGGAAAAACCTGCTAAGAAATCCTTGATAGCAGACAGTCTACTGCTAAGGAAAATACCAATCGGAGAAGTCCTCTTGGGTCTCTAGAAGTGACTGTGTTTTCACTTAACCTGCTTTATATATTACATGAAGGAATTTTGTACATGTGGATTCTATATATTCTCATCCTCTCCATATTTATTCATTCACATAGTTGGAATATGCTAATTTCATTTAAAATACTAATTTCAGGGACACCTGGGTGGCTCCATCAGTTAAGCATCTGCCTTCAGCTCAGGCATGATCTCAGGATTTGGGGATCAAGTCCTGCATTGGGCTCCCTGCTCAGTGGAGAGCCTACTTCTCCCTCTCCCCTCTACCCATCTCCTGGCTCACACTTCCACTCCCTCACTTGAGTGCTCACACACTCTCTCTCAAATAAAAAAAATAAAAATAAAAAAATACTATTTTTACTTACACATGTTTCTAGTTTTATATTTTATCTTTCAAATACTTATTCTAATATTATTTTTATTGATTGTTTCCACAGTCTATCTTCCCTAAAGGAATACAACAAATATTCTGTATTTTTCTGTCTTTGCATGTTGTGTTCAAACTGTCTGATGATGATGATGACACTGAGGATTGAGGACATACTCTTACTTCTGAACCTGAATTTCTTTTATGTAAGATGATAAATTTACTGTTTTTAAAACAAGTTTGAACTGGGATTTTTCTGTACCTTAGAGCCAAGAGCATCCCAAATATCTTCTCTTAATAAACAAAATCTTATTTGATTGTGTATCTTGGTTTCCTGTCTCCCACATGACACTATAATTGAATTGTGCACAGGGTTTCTCACTAGTCTTTGCTTGAGACTTCTTTGATACATTACACACTGACCCAGAATATGGGTTTTTTTCTCTTTACACAATTCATGATTCTCACTCATTTTTGAAGATGTATTTCAGATATCTCTTCTTAAACTCCTGTGATGCTTTACCCAATTCCCAGGCAGTTAGTTTTCATTCATTTCATTGTGATGTAACTGCAAATATTCTATACTTATTCACAATGTGTCCTACTTTCATTTCTTTGAATTTCCAGGACATTTATTTTAATCTATCTGAACAATGCCAGCAACTAGCACTATGAGATATATCAGAACTTCAATAGGTATTTATAAAATTTTTAATTAAAGAAAAACAACTATTTGGGAATTTTTTAAATCTCTACTAATGGAAGTATTATGCAAATGATTAAAATATTTTTATTCTACTTGAACAAACTCAAAAAAGAATGAATATGACTTTAAAAATAATGTCTCTACAAAACTGAGGAAAAACTCTAATAAGAAAACGCTTTCACAATTGCTGACTTTTTGAAAGAGGACAAGAACAGCTATTTGAGAATTGAACTATAAAGGAACGAGTTAATGTTCCAGTGAAAATTCCTAGGAGGCTGATACAGTCCATTAAAATGAGGGGTATTTGGTCACTTCACTGAATTACTTTAGAGAAAACGTCAGGTCTTGATTAGTTCTTCCAGAAAACCAGAACATTTCAAAGACCACACAGAGCTATTTAAGAACAATTTCAAACTTTTTTCTATAAAGCTAATATGTAATTTTTATTACATATAAGAAATTGTTGATATTAATATTTATTTGTCCTTTTTACTTAAAAATTCCAAGTAGAAAGAAGGGCCTCTTATGATGGGAAAACTTTCAAACAGAGAAACCACGATGACAGGATATAAAAAAATTCAGGTTTGAGTTTGTTTTATCATACTTTACTGAGAAGTCTAATAGTTATAATATCATTAATAATTTTATACTTAAAGTCAAGGTCCTTAATTCTAATAACTAAAAGCTTGTACATTTTAAATCCCAAACGATAGTGTATTTCATTGCCGAATAAATATATACAATAAATGAACAAAGTGTACTGAATATGCCTAAAGCAATTCACTGTGCAGAGTTCTACTATAATGAGAACATATTTATGAAATATAGACTTCACTATTAACATAACATCTGGGAAGAAAAAAATAAATACAAAATTAACTAAAAATTTTAAATACTGTATGATATATGTGAAATGCTATACAAGGAGTCAAAGTTAGGGTCTTAAGCTTATAAATACCTTAGTGACTTTTTTTTATTTAATCAAAAGTGGCTTCCTAGACAAATTTAACTACAGTAAATGATACAGTAGTCTTCCATTACTCCAGACAGAAGTTGAACTATTTTATTATTTTCTCCAGTAACTGTCACATAAGTGATAATCTATCTCTGGTATCAAGTTCATTATGTACGTTTTTTTTTTTTCACGTGGTTCTTTTTTTTTTATTGATTTATTTATTTTCAGAAAAACAGTATTCATTATTGCTCCATGCAATCCGTGCCCTCTATAATACCCACCACCTGGTACCCCAACCTCCCACCCCCCCACCACTTCAAACCCCTCAGATTGTTTTTCAGAATCCATAGTCTCTTTTTTTTTTTATTTAGTTTCCAAATATATGGATATCATTTAAAATGTTTGTTTATGGCTTGTTTCTTTTGTTCTGTTCTACTATTACCTTTAAATCCCCCTTTCTCCCTAGGTTAACAATCTGCCCCATAATTCATTAATATAGGGCAAGATTATAACAGAAATGAAAGTACAGGGGCACCTGGGTGGCTCAGTGGGTTAAAGCCTCTGCCTTCGGCTCAAGTCATGATCTCAGGGTCCTGGGATGGAGCCCCACAATGGGCTCTCTGCTTGGCGGGGAACCTGCTTCCTCTTCTCTCTCTGCCTGCCTCTCTGCCTACTTATGATCTCTCTCTGCCAAATAAATAAATAAAATCTTTAAAAAACCGAAAGTACATACAAATACACTCAGGTATGTAATGATGTATGATGTGCTTATATATAGTATATACATAATGACTGCACTGCATACATATGTGTGCATATAATGCATATATACTATATATATATATGCAATGATACTCAGGCAATGTATATATAATGCATATGTATTATATGCAGTGATAATACTTCACTGGTTAGAATTATATTCCCAAATACATTATGCAATCCTTGAGGGCAGAATCTATGGATTTTACTGTTTGTATACACTGGATATCATGCATCTTACTACTGACTACATCACAGATACTCAGTGAACATGTTTAATCTGAACAGGGGTTACTGCTGCAGTTGCTTATTATGATATGATTTCGTTGAGCAACGAAATCAACTATAATTTCATGCACAGCCTGTGTCTGTCCCAAATGTGCTTTAGTTTTATCTTTTCATGTTTATGAAGGGATTTAAAGATGTTCTTTTATTACAAGAACTTTCACTGTCTTGCTGCCAGCACAGAATCAAATCAAATGACTAGATCCATTCAAAATTCAAAGTACAAAATATTGACTTATTTAAAGAGTAAGATGAGGGTATTTTTTTTTTAACCAACATAATTTTGATAGCAAGAGTAATTTGGGAAAAAAACGTAGAATACTTGAAAGACCTTGATTTAAATATCCACAGGCAATAGTATCAGAATTATATTTATATATGTGTATTTTAATATATATATACTTATGATAAATATAGTAGACCAATGTATATAATATAAAAGAGAGCAATTAGAGGGCTTTTCAAAAATATATTGCTCCCCTCATGTATGAATTTTTAAAGCTTTAATGGAAGGAGTAGTCTATGTTCTTATGGAACATAGAGGGTTTGGATGTCACACATCACGACTCCCATATTCTTACAGGCCTAAGTCTGCGGATTCCCTCATTCATATGATACAGGTAAGCTCTAGTAAGTAAAGCTCACTAAATATAGACCACATTGTGTCAAAGTTTCAGTCAACCAAAAAATAAGCCACCTGAGTCACCTCTACTGCATAAGGTAATGCATTAATTCAGAATCTCTAAGAAATTCACTTACATAAATAGTATTTGTGTCCTCATGATTTCATTTAATATGTTCTCTGAGTTTCTGCAGATGTAACAGTAAAGTCTTGAAATTCTTTTGGTGTTTAAGCTATTTCTTTCTGGGTCATAGTGTACATCTTTTACCCTGGGACACTGTGAGATTTGGCACTAGTTATAGATCCAATGGTAATAAGGACTGACTGTGATATGTCTTGAATAGAACTGACATCCATCCCTTCTTAAGTATATATAATTTACAAGGAAAGAAATCCCAATCTCCTCGTACATAGGAGGGCAATCTACTTCTACCAACAAGTGAGACTCAAAGTGACATATGAGATGAAGATTTCCCATTTCATCTGCATCGGTCAGAGGTTTCCATTTCAAGGATTAGTGTTTCCCAATCTCTGCCTTAACTTTAACACAGAAAACTGTTAAGACTGAATTCAACTAATACCGTAACTCAACATGCCACATAATCACATTTTTGGTCTTTGATTACTGTGTTTACATATTGTCTTTGATTTTTCAGCAACAGACCTGTAGCCTGTCAAGAAAATGCTTTATTTTTTCATACTATGACATGGACTGAGAGTAAAGGGACCTGAACTTATCATTTGCTTCGATGTCCTGCAGTGACCACAGAACTATCTATCTCACATCACAATTCTTATAGTCATCACTATAGCCATAACAGACAAGTCATTAGACTCCCAAAGCACTTGTTTTATTTATTTTTTATTTTCAACTTATTTTATTTAAATTTAATGAGTTAACATGTAGTGTATAAGGCACTTGTTTTATTTATTTATTTATTTTTAAAGATTTTATTTATTTATTTGACAGACAAAGATCACAACTAGGCAGAGAGGCAGGTAGAGATAGAGGAAGGGAAGCAGGCTCCCTGCCGAGCACAGAGCCTGACATGGGGCTTGATCCCAGGACCCTAGGATCATGACCTAAGCCAAAGGCAGAGGCTTTAACCCACTGAGCCACCCAGGCACCCCAAGGCACTTGTTTTAATTGGCACTTTGCCACAATTGCTCACGATAGCTTGATTAATTATGATGCCACTGAATGTCCTGGCATATTAGTATCCAATTCTAATGAGCCAGGAAGCTAACACTGTATTAAAGCCCAATAATGCAACAAAATCAATCCCCAAATCCCATCTCTGTGGGTCTGTCTCCTGGAACCATTATTATTACCAATGCTATATTAGTTAGGGTCCTGTTAAGAAACAAACCACACAGTACTTCTGAATAGGGAGAGCTTATAATAAAGATTTATTAACTAGTAACAGAAATCCAGAATTAACAGAAATTAAGTAGTAAAATGCAAATAAAGAATAAAGAAGTATCAGATATGGGGGAACAGCTACTACCAATATGGCTGAGGCAGAATATTCCAGGAAGGAAAGGTTTGAAAGTCCCTGTATATATGGCTTAGGTTCTGATTTCTTTGAAGTGGTGGCCTGTCTGTAGCCAATGTATGGCAGAAAAGGTCACTACGGTACTACAGGCAAAGAAGGCATGCAGAAAATTGTCTGCAGAGGGGAGGAATCGATGAAACTCTCCAGCAAGTTGCCCACAGGGCTACTACTCAGCTAATGAGAAGATGACTACAATGCCTGCAGAACTTCCTGGGAAGCTGCCTGTGGTAGTGCAGTGAAACTCATGGCAGATGAGCACCAGTGGATGTTCAATATGCTGCCCAACCATCATGTTAGTGAGCAAAAGAGAAATATGTACAGACTCTAGCTCCCACATTATAAGTAGCTGTATAAAGAGTAGTTTGGGAGCTGAGAGGCAACAAATTGATGGCTGACATAGAAGCAGAACCAAGCAGGTCTGGATTGGGTGGGAGCTGGGGGATAGAGTGTGTCTTCCATAAATATATCCAGGAGAGTTTTCCAGCATATCCCATAAAGAAAACAACTGGGGGATGGGGGCACCTGGGTGGCTCAGCGGGCTAAAGCCTCTGCCTTCGGCTCAGGTCATGATCTCGGATTCCTCAGATCAAGCCCCACATTCAGCTCTCTGCCCAGCGGGGAATCTGCTTCCCTCTCTCTCTCTCTCTCTGCCTGCCTCTCTGCCTACTTGTGATCTCTCTTTCTCTGTCAAATAAATAAATAAGATCTTTAAAAAAATAATAATAAATTTTAAAATATTTTTAAAAAGAAAAAAATGTGATATCGCAAATAACCTATTCAACAGACTCAGCAGAGGCCTAAAGAAAGTAGAATAACATGTTAATGAACTTGAAGAAAAGTCAATAAAAATTACCTCTATTAAAATGAAAAATAACAAATGAAAGAGCAAAAAAAGAATTAAAAAAATTTGAGATTTCTAGGATCAAATGAAATAGTCACACATATGCATTATATGACACTCCACAAGACAAGAGAAAGAGATTTTGCAGAAGATGTATTTAAAAAATAATAACTAAGAATGTTTCCATACTTTAGAATGCCAATTCCCTCCAAATCACTTGGTAAACTTAGAATAACCCAATCCAATCTGAGAAGAGTTTACATAGAAATGTCACATAAATTTAAAGTTTATATGAAAATGAAAAGATCTATTAATAGCCAAAATATTAAAAACATAAAGAGTTAATTATAAGATTTACTATAAACCTACAATAATCAAGAGAAATAGGTAAGTAGAACAAGGGAATTTAGAAAGACACACATATACAGAATCCACTGTTTTGTTTTGTTTTTTAAAGATTTTATTTATTTGACAGACAGAGATCACAAGTAGGCAGAGAGGCAGGCAGAGAGAGAGAAAGAAGGAAGAAGGCTCCCCGCTGAGCAGAGAGCCTGATGTGTGGCTCGATCCCAGGACCCTGGGATCATGACTGGAGCCGAAGGCAGAGTTTTTAACCCACTGAGCCACCCAGGTACCCCCAGAATCCACTGTTTTATAATGAAAGGAACTGAATTAATTCAATGGAAATTTAAGTTCTTTTTTTAACAATGGTGTTGGAAAAAATGGACAACTATAGATTAAAATAAGCCCCAATTTCTATCTCAGTTTATGCCCGAAATTAATTTGAGATGAACTGTACATATAAGTGAAAAAGCTAAACACATAAAGCTTCTGGAAGAAAATATAGGAAAATATTTTCTTGATTTTGAATGAGGTAAGAATTAATGGATAAAACAAAAAATACATAAACACTGGATATATGTGATTTGATAAAAAATTTCTCTGCTCATCAAAAGAGAAATGAAATCATATGCCCATATAATGACTTATACAAGAATGTATATGCTTTATAGTAGATGCAAATTGGAAACAATGCAAATGTCTACTAATAAAGTACAAAAAATGTGAATACAATAATACTAACTATAGTTATGTAGCACTCTACTTACTCACAATCTTCCAAAGATACCAATATATATACCAGTGCATGTATATACATATGGATATATATGCATATTCATACATATGTGTATATTCACACACATATATATTCACTATCTTTCAAATAAATTATAGAATCTTAAACATGTTTATAGAAGTGGTAAAATTGCTGAAAATAGGACTGTCTGGAAAATTATGTATTAGTCTTCCATTTTGTCCTTGTGAAACCATCTTTTCTTTACCATTAAGCAACTTGATAACCAAGACATTTGGCTTTTGGTAGACATATATCTATGAATCCATGGATTCACTCATCTAGTTCTCTGTTGTCTCCATAAATTCACTTTGAGAATTTCTCACTAGAGTGTAAGCTCCATGGGATAGGGATTTTATCTGATTTGTTTCCTGTTATTTTCTGAGCTTCCAATAAGGCCTGGGTCAATAAGCATTTGTTAAACAAGTAAAACTTTACAAACAAACAAAACTAACAAAAGGCACAAAAATGTTTTTTTCCTCAAGTATTTTAAAATATTTTAGAGCAAATAAAGTTTTATACCCTTGTACAGCCTGTAGAGGACTTTCTGTTAAGAAATTAGGTTCTTCTCTTCTAATTCACTTATTCCCTTACCCTCTATTCCCTGCGGGCAGACGTATTTGTCAGTAACCAAGAGAAGATGTATTACTTTTAATTAAAAGTACACATGTTACAAGATAACCAATAGGTAAAGCAAAGATAAGATACCGGTGGCCCTGATAGATAGCTGGTCTCATTGAGCAGCTCCCTCTTCTTATCTCACTTGCACATTTTATCAAAGGGTTAGCTTCTGGCCTTGAAGTGTGGCCCTGAAGGAATCTCAGAGGCTGGTTAATTGATAGTGAGAGACATACTTACAGCTCTTTACCCCAAATACTCCAAGAGTGTCCTGGCTTACGTAAATTTTGTCATTCTTGAAGAGTTTGAATTATATCATTCAAAATGACTTCTAAACACTTTTATGTGTGTGTCAAAACAAAGCATATAATGACTCTGATAAATACAGAGGATAAAATATGTTTGTTGTTGTTAGAACTGCACACAACAGCTCCACTGTTTATCTGTTTGGCTATTCCCATTTTAACATGGTTTGGGTTACAAGAAAAAAAGAGAGATAATGAGTGATTCAATCCACTATCCAGAGAAAAGCCAGAGATCTTGAAAACTTAATGTTCTTGTCCATTACTTTTTACTCAGCAGTCTCCCTTCCATTTCTTAAGAATGAGATAAAGAGCCATTTCTTTGTCATAATGGCTCACCTACTAGTGGGAAATCCTGGTTAGACATATACATAAAATCTCAAATAATAAGCCTTTTGTGAATAGAGGGAGTGTATGTGCCAAGCTTTAAAAACAGACCATAATAAAATAGTAAACAAATAATATACTACAAAGTAATAATCTGCAAATTAGGGTATATGTAACCTAAGGTTACACGAGGATTTTCTGAGGGAACAAAAACTACCATACTTATGCTTTCATGAACTTAGCCTCCATGAGAACAAGCCAGTGTTTCTTCTTTCTCTTCTCTCCTTAAGCAGTCCTCATTCATTTTTCAAAAGATAATTAATATTGCAATTATGAATTTCCCTATTATATAAAATTCATCAAGGGCAGAAATAAAAGAGATGATTCAAAATTCTGACTTAGTGTCCAGAAAGTAAATGATAGTAATGACCAATATTTTACACTTTTATATATAAAATGAATTGAAAGAATATTCATAGATTTTTAAATTGATAGATTGATAGATTATTCAAACTGTGATAATCTGTCTTTTTTTTTGGCATATAACTCAGAAAGGATCTAAAGAACTGAGTGACACTGCCTTTTAACAACATTCTTCCCACTCTCATCTACATTTTTGTTAAAATGGTTCATAATGATTTATACATCTAAAATGCAAAAATAGGAATTATATTGGTCTTGAATGATCTGTCAATTGAGCAATATGTGAATTTAATCCACAATTTTTTTTTAAAGATTTTATTTATTTATTTGACAGACAGAGATTACAAGTAAGCAGAGAGGCAGGCAGAGAGAGGAGGAGGAAGCAGGCTCCCTGCTGAGCAGAGAGCCCAATGTGGGGCTCGATCCCAGGACGCTGGGATCATGACCTGAGCCGAAGGCAGAGGCTTTAACCCACTGAGCCACCCAGGCGCCCCTTAATCCACAATTTTAAAAAGAATAACTCTAAGACATTTTTAAAATCTTTTTGATAACTAATAATTTTAACAGTGTATAATAATTTTATCAATTATATACTTATAATAATATTAGGATACTCTAGGAAGAAAATGAACTTCCAACCACATCAGCACAAAAAAAAACCCCCACAAAAATGCAAGTTTTATATATAGCCTCTTTGTAACAAAATATAAAAGGTGATTGGTAAAAGGTTTGAAAATATAAATATATTAGAATACAATTCTATGTGTAAAGTAGAAAAAAAATATAAACTCAACAAGAAAAAAGATATACAATGTTTGTTACAGAAACAGTTTTTCATGTATTTTAAATGGATGATACAGACTATCAAAACATTACTTAAAATATCAAATATTTGAGGTACACTGAAATTTATAATCTCTCCAACTGTGCTTTTCTAGGGTAACTTAGAAATGTGAGAAAAGCACTTTTTGTTTTCAGAATTCTATCAGGGTTTGCAAGGAAAAAAAAATTGAAAGTCACTGATATAAAGCATTCTGTGACAACACTGCTATTGTTACTTTGCATTTTTCACTTACATCTTGTCATGATATAATTCTTGATTTTATCAAAAGTCAATCACCCAGTTAGTGATTTTATTTGCTCCTTCTCATTTATCTAGCTATGAACAGGCAACCAAAAGAATATGGGACAAAATGATGTATGCAACTTCTGCACGGTCACCCTAAAGGAAATTGTTCGCCAGCCACTTCATCTTCACTCTTTCAAACTCTTCAGCAATTGCTGAATAGTCACTTGGTCTCCAAAACGAAAAGCACACATGAGAGAGATCAGTGTCATTGGCCTACCAGCCCCACATCCCAGATGGCTCACCTTTAATTTCAAACACTGGCGGAATAAATAGGTCTCTTATTAAGTCACTATTTGGAGTGGTTTTCTTTATTTATAACATCAACATATTCTAAATAATATACATGCTAGGTAGAAAAATAAATGGAAAAGCAAACAGCTACAGTATTTCAGAAGATGTAACAACATCGATAGAGTAAACAAATATAGTTTAATGAGCACAATGGGCTTGAAATTTAATCCTAGCTTTGACATGATAAGGTTGTTTTCCTTTGGACAAGTAATTTTGCTTTTCTAAAGCTGTTTCCTAAGGAAACGGAATGGTTCAGATCTCCTTAAAGTCTAATGACTTAAATTACAGTGCTTTTCTTTTTGTAGAGAAGACCAGGGTAAGTTTTAAGAGAAGTTATTTAAATTGGGCCTTGAACAATAATTTAACAAATGCCTCTAGGAGATCTCCTGGTGTCCACTAATAACCCACATAGGATAGAATAAATTGAGTTCATACGACAATTGAATTCTTAGAACAGAGATATGTTTATTGAATATAGCAGCTCAGTGGAAATGTGATGGCTGTTTAACAGATTACTAACAGTATCTAACCCATTCTTAGATAATGATCTTGTAATTCTAACTCTTAGCGGCCTCTAACGTATGAGACAAACAATGCTAGGCTGACACTGATCATGGCAGTGATAGGGTGATTTTATTCTGTTAAAAACAAACAAAACCTGGAGAGCTGGCAGCTCAATATGAGAATATTAGGAATAAGAGTTCTAGAAAATGAGGAATGATTCACAAATTAATTTAAACATAGATAAAGTGTTAGTGGGATTTATAATGAAAATGCATTAGCTCTTTTAATTTTTAAATGATTTAAATTATGTAACACTATAAATTACTAAGCAACTTGATATCTGAAATCATTCACAATTTGTGTCAACCACTACAAAAAAAAAAGCAAGTTTTACAAAAATGTTATAAATGTACATGTCATGTACATGATTCTTCATTAAGTTTCTTTTAACAATTTTATTTATTTATTTATTATTTATCTGTTTGAGAGACAGAGAGAGTGTATGAAGGTGTACGAGCAAGGGGAGGGGCGGGGGGGGGGGAGAGAGAGAGAGAGAAAGAGAGGGAGACTCCCAAGCAAACTTCATGCTGAGAATGGAGCCCAACACAGGGCCTCATGCCACGACTGTGCGTTCATGCTCTGAGCTGAAACCAAGAGTTGGATACTTAATTGACTGAGCTACTCAAATGAGACCTTCATTAGGTATTTTAATATGTGCCCTTAGTTAAAGTTTAAATGACAATATTAGATTATTTTCCATGTTACTAGAGATGATTAGGCTAAAAATCAGAAAATAAGTAGTAACTCCTTAACTTTTCAAAGCTAGTAAGTTCTAGTGGCAAGTTTTTGACCCAGACTCTATTGGATTCTAAACTTCATCTTTTTCCCTTCCAGCAAATTCTTTTGTACACAACTATCTTCTTTCAACCTTTGCCCACTCTTAGTTTTTCCGTATCAACTTTACTCAGGAAACCATAAATTGTACCTGTTTCAAATATGTAATCTGAGAGGTTCCTACAGTTATATACCATCAAGGTAGAGAGCTTTCCATCCATCTATCCACCCTGGAAGACTCATTATCCTGTATTAGTCCATAATACCCACCTCACCCGACAGCAACAAACATGACCTGTTTCTGCCACTATATTTTTGTTTTATATAAATGGAATCCTACAGTCTATGCTTTTGTGTTTGTGTTTTTTCATTCAGTGTGATGATTTTTAGATTCATCCGTGTTGTATGTCTCATAGCTGTTTCCTTTTTACTGCTGAGGAGTATTCAGTTGTATGGATGTGTCATGTTATTTTTCCATTCAACTACCATAGGACATTTAGATTTTCATATTTTTGTATATAGTTTTTGTACATACTTTTGTACAAGTGCTTATGTGGATACATGTTTTTCTTCTTGGGGAAATACCTAGAACAAGGAATGGGTGGGTCCTGCGGTAGGTGTATATTTAGATTTAAAAAAAAAACAGACAAAAGGTTTTCCAAAGTGGTTGTACATTTTACATTTTCACCAGTAATGCATTACAATCCAGCTCTGCTATATCTCTTCAATACTTGCCATGGTCACTCTCTTTAATTTTAGCCATTCTATTAGATGGGCAGAGGTATCTCTTTTTGGTTTTAATTTTTATTTGTGAAAGTTATAAGATTGAGTATATTGTCCTGTACTTACTGGCCATTTTGATTGCCTTTTGATCAAATAATTTACTATTTTTTTATAATTTACTATTTTAATTGGCTTTTTACTTACTATTGTTGAGTAATTATCTTTTACATCCTTTGTCAGATATATATATATATAATAAATATTTTCTACCAATCTAAGATTTATTGATTTCTTAATGTTAATTACTGAATATTAACTATTTCTAATTTGGAGAAGTCTGAATTTTGTTATGTTGGTTCTTTTGTTTCATGTTTTTGTTGTATTCTATGAAATCTTTGCCTATCCTATACAAATATGTCACCATTTTCCTCTAGGCCTTCCTCTAAGAGGTTCAATGTTTCCTTAGTTTGTTTTTAGTTTTTACTTTAGTTTTTGTTGTTTGTTTTTATAAATTTTATTTATTTAACAGGCAGAGATCACAAGGCAGGCAGAGGGAGAAAGGGGAAAGCAGGCTCCCTGCCAAGCAGAGTGTCCAATGTGGGCTCCATCCCAGGACCCTGAGATCACGACCTGAGCCAAAGGCAGAACCTTAACCCACTGAGCCACCGAGGTGCCCCAGTTTATTTATGTTTTGTTTTCTGATACTTTTCAAATCAACTTTTTACAGATGGATGAATTAATTTTTATTGCGGTCATAATAAAATACCACATACTCTGTGGCTTAAAGAATATAAATATATCATCATAAAATTCTGGATCTCAGAAATCTAACATGGATCTCACAGGGTAGAAACCATGGTTTTGTGTAGGCTGTATTCCTTACTGGAGATTCTACGGTAGGGATCTGTTTCCTCACTTGAGTTATTGGCAAAATTCAATTTCTTATAGTTGTAGAACTGAAATCGCTATTCCTCTGCTGGCTGTCAGCTGAGGACTTCAGAGCATGTCCACGTTACTTGCCCTGTGGCCCTTCTCCTCAATTTCAAAGTCAGCAACAATAAGTGGAATCCCTCTCACACCGTGTCTCTCTCTGACTCAGGCAGGAAAAGTTCTTCACTTTTGAGGATTCATGTGATTAGATTTAGCCACTTGAATACTCCAGGATTATTTCCCCATTTCATAGTCCTTAACCTTGATCACACATACTAATACTCTTGACATGTAGAGTGATATAATCAGAGGCTCCAGGGATATGCAAATGGATATTTTTGGAAGAGCATTATTCTGCCTACAACAATGGCCAATAATATCTTTTTTCCTATAATAAATATAGCCTTATTTTAACACCTCGAGTTGAAAAAATTTTTCTTTCCCCATGGAATTGGGGTATTGTGGACAGTTAGAAGAAATGGATTAGATTTATGTGTAACAATACAGGTGAACAGAATTTTTTAACATAACACCAAGTGGGAAAAAAATGAAAAAAGGAGATATGTGATATCATTTGCCAGAATAAATGCTTATGAATAACTTTGTGTTAAATAATTTTCATACTGATTTCTTCAGTAGTACTTTTTTTTTTAAGATTTTATTTATTTATTTGACAGAGAGAGACACAGCAAGAGAGGGAACATAAGCAGGGGAACTGGGAGAGAGAGAAGCAGGCTTCCCACTGAGTGGAGAGCCTGATGTGGGGCTCCATCCCACATGACCTGAGCCAAAGGCAGACACAACAACTGAGCCACATAGGTGCCCTTGATTATTGCCTTCAAATATAATCACAGTAGATATCATAGATTAAAGTTTTAATAGAGGGTCTGGTACAGTTACTAAGCCCTTCTTTAGTGGATATTATTAATAACACATCTACCAGTTCTACTAAACCAAATATAAAACACCCAGAAGATACTAAAATATTTTTTTTTAAGATTTTATTTACTTATTTGTCAGAGAGAGAGAGAGCGAGCACAATCAGAGGGAGCGGCAGGCAGAGAGAAAAGCAGGCTCCCCACTGAGCAAGGAGCCTGATAATTATACTTGATCCCAGGATCCTCGGATCATGACCTGTGCCAAAGGCAGACACTTAACCAACTGAGTCACCCAGGTGCCCCAAAATTTGCTTATTCTTAATAACACAGACTTACATTGAACATTTTTGTACAAAATGAACAAAGTGGATCATTAGTTCTCCCTGAAGGACATTATAAAAAAGAAAAGCTACTATCTTGAAAATAATAGAGGCTCAAGGGCCAAAATACAACATAACTGAAGAAAATAAGTACTTCAAAAGAAAAACAGAAAGGTGGAGAAACATATCACCTGAAGAATTATTGAAGTAGTGAACAAATAATTTTTTTTTCTTTTTTTTTTTTTTTTTTTTATTTCCAGCATAACAGTATTCATTATTTTTGCACCACACCCCGTGCTCCATACAATCCGTGCCCTCTATAATACCCACCACCTGGTACCCCAACCTCCCACCCCCCGTCCCTTCAAAACCCTCAGATTGTTTTTCAGAGTCCATAGTCTCTCATGGTTCACCTCCCCTTCCAATTTCCCCCAACTCCCTTCTCCACTCTAAGTCCCCATGTCCTCCATGCTATTTGTTATGCTCCACAAATAAGTGAAACCATATGATAATTGACTCTCTCTGCTTGACTTATTTCACTCAGCATAATCTCTTCCAGTCCCGTCCATGTTGCTACAAAAGTTGGGCATTCATCCTTTCCGATGGAGGCATAATACTCTATCCCCAGGGAACAAATAATTTAAAATAAGTATATTTAATCAGGAAGAGGAAGATATTAACATGTTAAATCCTAATGAAATGACAAACATGATAGTAGAAAAAATTATGGAAAAGAAATAGCTGAAAAATGAATTTATGAGTAAAATGATTATATGGGATAAAAGTCACAGAAAATATTGTGATAAAGAGGTAAATAACAAGAGAAAAAATTACTATAAATAACAGAAGCATAAATGTCCAAATAATATAGATTATCTTAAAGAGAAAAACAATAAAAGCAGAAAGGAGGATTAAAATTAGAAACTTGATAAAATTTTTTAAAACTAAAAAAAGAACAGAAAGGAGAAAGAATGTAATAATAATGGAATAAAATTTCCCAGAGTCAGATAAATCTAAAGACCTAAGACTAAATGGTTTACAGATCCTTCTTAGCTAAGAGAAGGAAAAAGTTAAGGATATTGTAACATTTTAGCATTTTGGTTACAAGTAGAAAATCCTAAACTTCTTAGTAAAGCTTATTAAGCATGGGTGAGAACAATTTATCAAATATAAAATCAACAAAGGATTTCTATCTAGACTATACATGGAATTACTTCAGATCAACATAAATAAAATAGCAAACAACTGAACATCAGGCAAAAGATATGATCAAGATACTGAGGAAGACATCTGAAAGTCTTATAAGAATATGAAGGAGTGCTTAAAACTTTAATAATCACAAAAACACAAACCAAAACAAAAATGAGAAATCACTTTACATTTCTTATACTGGTAAAAATTTAAAAGATAAATATTATTTATCAGGGAAAAGTGGGAATATTTAAACTAGCATGGATTACGGGTGGGAGGTATAGACTGGCCATCTGGAGAGCCATCTGGTACTATTTTGTAAGAAAGCCGGTAACCTGGAGTTTTGGCTTTTGAGTAAATGTCTCAAAGGCAACTATATTCAGTAAAATTTAATGAAGAATTGTTTGTAGCATTGGAGATTTATAAAAGCTTAGTGTTACCAATGTAAGAACCTAAAGGTAATAAACCATGGATAAAAAATACAGAGCATTGTGGACAGTTAGAAGAAATGGATTAGATTTATGTGTAACAATACAGGTGAACAGAATTTTTTAACATAACACCAAGTGGGAAAAAAATGAAAAAAGGAGATATGTGATATCATTTGCCAGAATAAATGCTTATGAATAGGACACAAGACATGATTTACAAGAATGCACGCAAACGAGAAGACAATAAATACATTAGAATAGCTGCCTAAAGAAACATAAGGAAAATAGGAATAGGGGACAGAGACAAAAAGGTATAGGTAAACTAAACAAAAACATGGCCTTTGCTCAGACCAATGTTGATAATAAGCCATGATTTCAGGAGTTGAATTAATTCAACTTTGTGCACTAGAGATGGAAGGAAAACAAAAAAGAAAAAGAGCAAAGATACTTATTACCATGACTAAGTAATTATTCAAAGCTTTACTTTAAGGAATCAGGATGAAATACAAATTTTTAAAACTTTGAAAGCTTATATGTTATTTAACAATTTTTTGCAATTTTATCATCTCTTATTTATACCTTGGCTATGGATAAAACTACTTCTTTACATAAGTTTCTGGGATGCTGTAAAGATTAAATTTGGTAACACAGATAAAGCAATTAGCAACTGCCTAGAATAATGAGCATTCAAAAATATTGGATATAAGGACACCTGGGTGGCTCAGTTGGTTGGACAACTGCCTTCAGCTCAGGTCATGATCCCATAGTCCCGGGGTCGAGTCCCGCATCGGGCTCCCAGCTCCATGGGGAGTCTGCTTCTCCCTCTGTCCTTCTCCTCACTCATGCTCTCTCTCACTGTCTCTCTCTCTCAAATAAATAAATAAAATCTTTTTAAAAAATATTGGGTATATACAAGAGTAATAAGGGGGCATCAAGACAGTAAAAATAAGCTAAATTAAACCTCTTAAAAAATTTGCCTCAAATCATGGATAGTATGACCTCTTAATCCTTATTTTACCATTTAAGTGTGTGGCTAGTTCTAATAGACAAATCTTCATAAAGGCATAACTCAAATTATTTAAAAATTAAACTTCCCATCTAGGTTCATTGGTCTTACTCAGTGGAAACTGTCATTTCTATTCTTTGACTCATAATACGCTGCATAAAAATCAGCTCTTTAAACAACACATCTAGTGTATTTTTTAATCAATGTTACAATTTGATGGATATTTGCTCACATGCTCTTTTTGGTTTTCTTTTCTCCTACAATCACTAAAAAATGGAGTTTGTAATTCAAATGGTTTTGCTTTATATTTTCATACCATAACTTCTTTTGAAATTGTAATAGTGATTAACAATTAAATATGAGAGATGGTGGATATATCTAAACTTCACAGTGCAAAAAATAGGCCTTAAGAAAAAGTCTGGATTATACAAAGATTATTCCATTGGAAGTTGAGTTGCTACATTCAAGAAGTAAACACAACTGAAGCCCTTGCATAACTTCCAGTGTTGACCCTAACTATCTAAATATGATGATTACTCACTTCTCACCCAATAGTTTAACAGTTCCAGCCTTTGCGAGAAAATATCTTCTACAAATTGCTAGGAGCAAATACTCTTCAGAAACAAGTATTGTCTGCCTATTATTTTTGGTAAACTCCCAGAAATCAAGCATGATCTATTACCAGTTGATTCTGGAACCCAAAATGCACTAAGCAAGCAGATGTCAAATGTTCTTAGGCAAAAATCTGTGTTAGAGAAACATTCCTCACACCCCCTTCAGGAATTCTCTTCTCCACCTACATCCATCACATCTCTATATATCACTCTCTTTCTGTAGCAAGCAGTAACTTGACATCATACTACTTCCTAAAATAATGTTCTCAAAGGATAGTGCTAAAAAAACCCACACAAGAATGACCGCTGGTTTGTTAAAAATTCAGATCCTGGACTTCATAACAGGCCTTATAATAAATCTTTTCTCATGCAGTAGGATCCAAACACTTTATTTTAAAAAATATCTCAGTAGATATTACAGAGACTATATTGAGATTCTGCCCTAAGCATCCCAGGCTTTTGACTGCTAAATTTCCTCAAATCCATAAGCTTAATGCACCAAAATGTAGCAGATATTAGTTTAAGAGTAAATTAGAAGACTGACTAAATAGTCACTGCATCACTATTCAAGAACAAAAGTTAACACTGTCCATTGAAGAATAAAACTAACAATCATGAAGGTTAAATAGTCTGACACACTGTCAGAGTACCTGAATTTATATTTGTTCAGCTGAAGATAAATTTAATTGAGCAGCTAATGACGAGTTTACTCCGTCCCCTATAGCAAAGGAATCTTCTCCTCAGCAAGAGTAAAGCAGTTCTATACAGAATCCATGTGCAAAATGAAACTCTATTTCAAAATAAAATCTATCTTCTTGAAAGAAGTGAAAATAGTAATCAGAGACGTTATGGCTACATTTCTGAACTTTCTATGGAAGAGTTCAAAGTGGTACTCCTTGAATATATATTTATTTTTGAGAAGGAGAGAGATGGAGAGAGCAGGGAGGAGGAGAGGGAGAGGCAGAAGAGAAGCAGACTCCCCACGGAGCAGAGACCAAAGCATGATCTGAGCCAAAATCAAGAGCAGATGCATAACCAGCTGAACCACCTGCCCCCCCACCCCGTGCCCCTTTTGAGCGTATTTTATCTTAATTGTTAGACAGGCTGAAGCTGCCTCAGATTTACAAGGATTAGAAATTTCTACTTTTAATTAATTTTTGGTAACTCTGAAGTTCATTTTAAATAATTAGTCCATTATAAATATAGCTTTATATCAATTGATACTTGTTTTAGGTCTGACTACCTTGTTTTGATAAAGCCCTCTTCTTCACCGACATTTACTCATAAAATCTATGCTGATTCTTACTAAATGTCTCGGTGAAAATAAGCAAATTTTTAAAAATTACACTATGGATTAGTCAAAGAAAACCCAAGTATCTGAATATATGTCTGTGCACAAGTTCGTGTGCTATGCTGTTATAATGTGTCAACTTGGCTAAAATGAACTATATTTTATTTCCTAGAATTACCTATCGTAAAAGTTTCTGGATAGGAAAGGCCACAAGGAGTTTTCTTGGAGATTTGGAAAGCAAAAGGAAGCAACCATTTTGTAGCACAGGTACATACTATTGCTGATCAGCTGATTCATCTCACTGGTGTGAAGGGGAAGCTGGTTATGCAATAGCTCTCCCTTCTCAGAATCAACCACAGTTTCTCTCACTCCTGGACCAGGTGTATGTGCTTACCTCTGGGACAAAGAGCCCTAGCATATGCAGGATATTATTATCACCAAGGTCTGGGGCAATAAGACCAGACCTGGGTCCCACTGGGGCTCCATCTCATGCTTGTAAGTTCCAGCCTGACCTTGATCGTCCCCATTCTGCATCCATCCTCCTTTCCTGACTGCCCGTCCTATGGACTGAGCCCCAGTATCAGATGTGGAGACAACAGTAAGGCTAATTTCCTGTAACAAATGCATTAATGTATATGTATATTTATAGCTCCAGCTGGTTGTGCTTCTCTGGTTGAACACTGAGTGATACAGTATATGTACTGTGTATTCTCACAATTATCTTATAAAATAATTGCCTGTATTATCCACCTGTGGGAGATAAGGAAATGGCACTGGCAGTCAAAAAACTTACCTAAGGTTGCACAGTAAGTAAGTAATGCAGTCAGGATCAGAACCAGTCATGGATCATGCACCCACTAAACTTGCACATAATGAACAGGAAACACAGTCAATGTTTTGTTTTTGTTATCATTGTACTGTTCTCTCAAGGTGAACCAGAAATGAATGATTAATCACCTGCTTATATTTGGCTTTATTTATGAAATCTCACACAATCAATAATTTATTGCTCTCTGGAAAAAGTATCTGGCAGACAGTGAAAATGTAATGGTCCCTCCTTCCAGAAAGGAAGAGAACATGTGCTTGATTTTTTGGAGATAACGGGGTGGGGTGGAGGTGAATTTGACACTGACTTAAGACTGCTCAATCTTAAGTAAAAGAAGTGCAACAGTGAAATCTGGGGGTTTTTGTTTTTACACACTTAAACACAAAAGGTTCTTTTCTAGCTAACACAGAAAATAGCTTTCAATGAAACAGAATGTTATCCGTTAACTAGCAGTGACAGCACTATTTTTATTTGTTTTGTTTTTTTTCTGTTTTGTTTCCTATTTCAAATTAGAATTTAACTTGCCTAGTAACAATGGCAATAAAGTATCTGGAATTTTTAATACAGCTATTGACTCCAACTGTTCTCATATTCCATCATGCTGATTTTTTCTTAGGCCAATTTAACAATTCTTGGTGGCATTTTTTTTTACTCATCCCTTTTTTCTGTTTCTTATTTCACTGTCAAAGAATCATTTAAAATAAAGGAAAACTATGTATTTTTCCTTGAGGGGGCAAGTAAGTAGTATCATATTTGTCATGTTTTGCCAAAAAAAAAAAAATGCTGAGAGATCATGCAGAATGCAAGGGATATAATCTAAATCTCTCACAAGAGTAGCAATACAAAAGGGTTTCACACACTGGCTCAGCCATGTTGACTATATTAAATTGGGTTCCATGATATCTGTCCAGAGACTTTCTGGAAGGGGTAAGATGCAGCTGGCCATACAATATTTCCCTAGAAAATTCTACTAAAGTGCTAATGACAGAGAATCAAGGGAAATGGCTTAGAAGAAAAAGCGTGGGGGGGGGGGAGTTGGGAGAACGCAGGGGATAGTGAAAAGGGAAGTTCATTGGGGAACTTCATTTGGACTCTATTTTCAGAACTCTATCCAGACTCTTACCTATTTCTGTGTCAGACTGCTGGTCACAGTGAGACCTAAACCCAATCCTGCAGCGAACTGTGAAAATGATGTCTGTCTTACTACAAAGACCAGGACAATGAAATCCGTGGCACCTATGGCACAGCTTGTTTTTACTACTTCTTTCTCTTAACACCGGAGCCTTGACCTAACTTCACAAATCCCACTTTCACAGTTTCAACCCACTGTTTCAAGGAGTACGTTTCATATGAAATGGGTCTTATCTGCCTTATAAGACACTGTATCCCCAGAGTCGGGCACATGGCAGTCATAATTATTTACTTAATGAGTTATTTATATTAATGAATGGCTGAGTTAATCAATCGAAGGAAAGAGAAAAGGGTGTATTTTATTTATTTTATTGCTTGTTCCTTTTAGAAAGGGTTCATCTACATTTAACATTTACATCTGGCTTCATCTTTTTTTTTTTTTTTTTTTTAAATTAAATGCCTGGTTTCACACTTTCGCTGTAACCCTAAAGGGAACACCTTAGAATTTGTTTTCAGCTACTGATAACCATTGCAGGTTAACACTAAGCAATGGCAAAAGACCAAACATCTATATCAAAATGATCTACGAAGGTGGAGAAAGTGTTGTCTATTTTACTACTAACGATAGCATAACTTTACCCTTACAAAGAAAAAAAAAAAAAAAGAACTTCATTGCATTAAAAAATGTGCCTACTTTCACTTAAGAGGCTTAAGACTAAAACAATAATGTGCGTAAGAAAAACAATAATGATTTCTTTCCAATGATTTTGGCAGTTGTTGGCAGTCTTAAATATATACTATTCCATTTTGTGTGAAACGAACTTCTGATATTTTAACTGACATTTTTTTTCCGAGTTAACTTTCCCCAGATTTGTGTCTACAAGTCTGTGAGATGATATCTCTCAGAATAGCATGCCTAAATGCCACCTGTAAAAACAGCAGGAAAGCAATATAGTGAGGAACAAAACAGCAGGTAAGATACTGTTTGTGTAAGTGCCAGCTACATATTTGTTAAAGCTAATGAGGTGTAAAAGGTAATGCGACTTATCCTCATCTTGTCCAGAATCCGGAGGCATGCTGAGAAGTCAGTCGCAAGAGAGAGGGAAGGAAAATTGCCTAGATTGAGTCAAATCAATGACCAAGAAGAAATAATGACATTTACTGATTGAGTTTACTATAACCAGGTGCCAAGTCAACAGAAGAGAATGTGTTGTTTTGAAAGTCTCCAGAGATGCCCACTGCCATATGTAATAAGGGGGCAGTTCGTTCTTTTCAATTTTACTGTAATGCCTATCAATGCTGAAGAGTGATCTAGATGGACATGTGAAGTTTCTCTTTGAAGCCAGACAGTGAGGACTGCACTGGGATGAGTTCCATCATCAGGAATTAAAGTGCCAAAGTAAAATGAGGTCTATTTCATTTCTAAACCAGGAGATACCGTAATATCAAGTCTGAAGTATTTTCCATCTTCTGTTGCTAATATTAAAAATAACCTCTCCTCCTGCTCCAATAAGATAGATCTATGCGTTCTCCTTATAAAATCAAACTCTATTAATATATATTAAGGTAACAGAGACAATACTTGAAAAGAATGGTTTGAACCCTGTGTGCAAGCTTATGATTGTCCACATATCACCTACTCACTATTGGGAATTTCATAAAAGTGTCTTAAGACAAAATGATTTGAAAATTCAGACCTCTGTTGATAGACTCTTTTCAAATTCTCCTTTCTACCTAATGATTCTCAAATTTTACCATACACTTAAATGATGGAAATTGTATACTTTGAATGATTTAGAAAGTTTTCTTCTGGCCCATATGCAGACCTCTTGGCCTAATTCCAGCTAAAAAATAGTCTAGGCTGTGTGAATCTGGGAATAAAATTTAAGAATTTTTAAAAATCTCTGTAAAACTTTATAATGCTTTCTAACCTCTGCAATCCTAGAAATTATGGAATTGGCTTATATAATATTAAGCAATGCATAGGAAACCAAAATCCATATAGCAGTCCACTGGAAAGTACAGCTGGAATTCTCTGGCATGAGTTAAAGGAACACACAGGCAGACTTTCTTTTTCAAAGAAGCCTCAGGTCTGTTCTTAAGGTCTTTCAACTGACTAAACCAATTCTCCAACCTCCCCCCAGATTGTCTATTACAACCTCTGTTATTAAGCCAAATGATTATAGATATTAATCACATTTACAAAATACCTTTACAGCAACACCTAGATTAGAGTTTGAAGATAACTGGAGACTACAATCTAGCCAAGGTGACTCATGAACCTAACCAATCCAACTATTATTTCCTTCAACAACTGAACAAATTATATTTTTTCTAAGGAGCAACTAAATGATATGGATGACTCGTTTTACAGAGCATATAGGATGAAAACAACATTTTGTTTTTCCACAGATTTTTTTTACAGTAATCATTTGCTCTTTGGAGGACCATGGAATTTCCATGGATTTTTAGGTTTTAATTTGTATTATAGAAAATTTCAAGTATACATAACAATGCAGGAGACAATACAATAATATAGTAATTCAACTTCAGCAATTATCAACATTTTCTGTTAGTCTAAAATACATTCATACATATGTACCCCTGCCTGAATTTAATTCTCGATCTATACAAAGTATGAGGAAACTCACCTGGTTGAAGGAATAACAGAGTTACATTTTTCATTTCTATCCAGGGAGTAAAAGGCCAGAATAACCAGCACTACTGTTTTCTTTCTCCTTGAACTTTTTCCCCCTGGTGAACGTAGTTGAATTTTACGTACTACCATTTATTGAATATATGTAACTTTCCTACAGAATAATAATTTACTAAAAAAAAAATACTAGAGAAAGGCAACAGTGAGAATAAGAAACTAGGTAGATAGCAGGATAAAGATGCATCTTATTGGTTTTTTTAAAATGATGTAACTTAAATGTATATGAAAATAACCCTTTTAAAAATATAACAAAATAAGCCAACAAAAATAAAGTTAGTGTTTGAAATGAGATTGAAAAGTAAGGTGGGAGAGAAGACAAGAAATGTATTTATTTACCCTTTATAAGTTTTCAGGCTATAGCACAGTTGATGAAATCGTGGAAAGCCACAGTGCTTTTAGTCAGTGCTGTATTGCTTTAATGTAAAACTCATGCTCAATTGCTGTTTTCCCTCTGAAGGTTTAAATGAGCCAATGGATTCTGAAAAATGTCCTGGCAGCTAAAGTCTAACAAAGTTATGGTGTTAAGAGCAGCAGAGATTTCTCTATTTTGTACCAGAAAATAGGTATGTTAGAGTCCATGGGGAAGGGAGAGAAGGCTCCTTAAAATTATTTAGTAACAGAAGTGAATGCCACATGATTATTACTCTTGTCTTAGGGAAATATGCATGATAATGTATTCATTATTGATTCTTTCTCTGTAGGACTCCTGCTTTGGCTCATTGCTCATTTTAAATGGCTCAGTAAGTCACAAGAGTTGTCAGTGCTTCCTCACTTAGCTTTACATCATGTGTTTACAGCATCTGCTCAACAATAGCCTGCTTTATGGATGAGCTCCTATAGATTGTGAGGATTTAATGCATAATGCAGGTGTATATTAAATCTGTTACACATATGTTATGACCACAATGGAATTGCTTGGAGACAACTGCAGAGAACCCTGCATTATTTTATTTTGTATCCCAAAGGCTTAGCATGGTGCCTAGAACATAGCATGCACTCTATGAATGCTTGTTGAATGATGGATGTGCAAACGAATGAATTAAATAAAAATATAGGAAAAAAACCTTAACTGATTTTCAAACAAAACTTCACAGTGGCATACACTGTTGTCCTCTGCCGGGAATTCTAAATAATTTACTTAATTAAACCTCCTCTTCAAGGACTAGCCTGATCCTCACATTCTTCATAAGCCTTACTTGATCACTTCATCAAATGTTATTATATCCTTTAATTTGCTGGCACTCTATAATAACTTACTTGGAGAAAGAAAACAAATGATGCACTAAATAATCATGTATAAAAGCAAAAAATAAGATCAATATAATACCAGCTATGTACTGTGTTTTACCCTTAAAAGCTACAATGTTAATGTTTGGTTTCCTGTGCATTAAACTTTGATAAACTGCTACTCACCATGAGCAGTCTCTCCCCCAGCACCTTGTAAACAGGATACAGGGCAGGTTCTCATCATGATGCAAATCTGTTTGAGAAATACAAATTTTTAAAAGACCGTGTTTCAAAATTTTCCATTTCAGAAAGCCTCTTATTTCAATTAACTGTTCTTCGATATAATAAACATACACTTGAAATAGAATAAATATTGCGAAGTTAGCGTTTTATATCAACTCGTCATCTCGCACAATGAAGGCTAACACTAGAACGACAAAAAAAAAATGAGAGTCATATCAATTTAAACTTATTTCTTAAAACAGTTCCCTCACTATTCCTCCAAAATTGTTGGGCTAAAAAATCCCTTATTACTCCTAAGAACTGCCTACTTCTTTCGATAAGGCTTACATGGGTTGTCCGAATTAAGAATTAATCCAAGAAATTCTCAGTAGAGTAAGGGATGCCACATTCATTAATCCATTCAGTCCACAAATACTGATATGGTAACCGCTGGATTTAAAACAGCTTTTATTTCTCGTCCACCCATGCACTGCCTGTTGGCCAGAGCCCATTCCCTGGCCCTTACCTGACCAGGCCCCGGGCAAGAGGAACCCCTGAACCGTGACTCTGAGTGGGGGAGGGGGTAGCAAGGCCCCCAGGAGAGCTGGGGTTTGCTTCTTAGGAGGAGCGAGGAGGACTTTCCCGGGCAAGTCGGAAGAGAAGGTGCCTCCAGCACGCAGGGCACGTGGGAGCTTCCCCTCCCAGGATTCCCCGGCCCGCGCTGAGATCCCGCGAGATCAGCTTGCTCAGGGAGGGGTGGGTTGCGGGAGGATCTGAGCGAGCGGGAGCTTCAGCCAGATTCCACAGTTCTGTGACCCAGCCGGATGCTCGCTGATCGCATGCTACCATATCCACCTGCCCTTCCTCGAGACCCAAACTTATTCTCCCCACAGACCTGAAGCCACAGGTCATTAGTTAAGAACTCCAACCGCTTCATTTTCCTTTCTTGGAAACCCCACACTCCACCCATCTGGACCACGCCCCGCAGGGCAAAGGGCTTCCCCCTTGGTGCCCCCTCCCCCCCAGAAAAAGAAAAGAAAAATGCATACTAGGTATTGAGGTGAGGGATAGGGGTGAACAAGGTAAGGAAGGGATTCTGTGCCTTCACTCCCCAGCCCCACAAACAGATCAAGGAATCAGAACCCTGGTGCATGGTAACAACAGGCCCTTCAGGCTGGGGCAGGGTGGCAGC